>NC_033635.1:41401-88233 GCF_001540865.1 Ananas comosus | reverse complement strand
TTTTTTTTTTTTTTTTTTTTTTTTCATGCTCTTCCTGTTTGCCCCAGTAGGTTACCTTATACCCATTCAAATCCTATAATTTTTTAAAATAATTAAATTTTTTATTTAAATAGAAACTTAATAAAATCAGTAGATAAATCATAATAATGAAATAATTCTAGTTATTTGGACGTGCAACGTTAGTGCCCTTGCTCTGTATAAAAAGAAATGGCATGATCTTTTGCGACTATACTAAGGTAGATGGTCGTGGGAATGCGTGTTTAATTTTATACTTTCACTAACTCTCCACCCATAAAACAACTTGATTGGCGTCGACACCACGTGGAGTCGACCGCCACGTGTGCTGGTCCATTTCATACGGCCTCACGTTGTCCTATTTGAAATAGTTACCCACCTTTAAAAATTTTAGGAAAAACTTCAAAAACATCCCTGTGGTTTCGTGAATTCTCATTTTGCTACCATGTAGTTTAAAACGTATCATTTTGCCCCCCTGTGGTTTCGTTTTTATCTTTTTGTTATCAACTTTATTATTATTATTTTTTAAAATCAGTGACAAAGTTAAAATTAAAGGATACTAAAGTGACTATTCGATAAATATAGATGGTTATCTGAAGTTTTTTGTATATAATTTAACGAAATATTAACGAAAAAGCTTCCGAAAAGATAAAAATGAAACCACAGGGGGGTAAATTGATACGTTTTAAACCACAGAGTAGCAAAGTGAGAATGCACGAAACCACAGGGGGGTTTTTGAAGTTTTCCCAAAATTTTAATTTAATTATCTCATTTTTTAATGTTTTGGAATTAACTTGTCGCCGTAAGAAAAATTGGAAGCACCGTTCTCAGGGACGGAACTACGGAAGCTATGCGGAGGCCCTAGGTGGGATTTTTTTATAAACTAATTCTTTAGTTACCGTTTGGTTCGGGATTAAGTAGAAAATAGTTATTCCAAGAATAGAGTTAAGTTCAAGATTAAGGTGAGATTAAAGTAATTTTGTGTTTGGTTGAGCATTGGTTTTAGTCCAAGTATAAATAAAATAGTGTTTGATTGGAGTAAATAGGATAAGAAGGATAGTGGATTATTATAAATAAAAAATAATAATTTTGCTTCAATTTTTATATTTAAATTTAAATTTTAAATTAAAATAATTAAAAATAATAATTTTAAATTTTGAATAGGGGTGGGATTAAGTTAATCCCACAACCTATTCCTCGGGTGGGGCCCCCCAATTGGGTGTTTGGGAATAACTTCGGGGTTAAGGGGTTATTCCCTCCCTTAACCCCGAAACAAACAGTGGCTTAGAATTTTAAAATTTATAAAATAATTTTTTCAAAATTATATTTGTAAAGCTAATCCTCTTTTCGCCGCGTTGAGAAATTTTTTTTTTATGAAATCTTACTAATGTATAATTAGTAAAGACGATAAATGGTTCATCGTATTTTGCTTATTTAATATTATTTTCTATATCCCATATATAATCTTAACAACCGCATAAAAATTATAACAAAACTAATATAATTTCAGCAACCTAAAAATTCTAATAATCTATCTATATAATCCTAACAATCAAATAAAAATTCTAATAATCCACGTATAATCCTAAAAAGCTCACTTTTTTTATTTTTCATCTAACAAACTCATATTTTTCTGTACGTACTCATATTTTTCTGTACGTGGATTATATAAAAAAATAGAAAAAAGTGAGGTGGTTAGATGAAGAATAGAAAAAAGTGAGGTTGTTAAGATTATGTGGATTATGGAAAATAGAAAAAAAATAAGGTTATTAGATGAAATTTTTTTCTCTATGTGGATTATATAAAAAAATAGAAAAAACTGAGGTTGTTAGATGAAGAATAGAAAAAAGTGAGGTTATGAAGATTATGTGGATTATGAAAAATAGAAAAAAAATAAGGTTATTAGTTGAAAAATAGGAAAAAGTGAGATTGTTAGATGAAAAATAGAAAAAAGTGAGGTTGTTAAGATTATGTGGATTATGAAAAATAGAAAAAAAAAAGGTTATTAGATGAAAAATAGGAAAAAGTGAGGTTTTTAGTATGGTAGATTATTGAAATTTTTATTTGATTGTTAGAATTGTATGGATAGATTATTAGAATTTTCAAGTTGTTAAGATTATATGTGATTTGTTGTAATTTTTATATTAAAACTATATGGATAGATTACTAGGATTTTTAGATTGTTAAGATTATACGTAATTTATTGTAATTTTTATGTGATTGTTAAGATTATATATGGGATATCGAAAAAATATTAAATAAGAAAAAGATAATAAACTATTCACCATCTTTGCTAATTATATTAGTAAGACGATGAATCGTTTACAGTCTTACTGAAGGCGGTAAACGATTCGCCGTCTATATAGAAAAAATCCACCTCTATTCTTACGTGGTGAAAGGAGAGTTAGTTTTACAAATATAATCTTGGAAGAATTATTTCGTAAATTTTAAAATTCTAGAGGATTAGTTTATTAAAAAGTCTTTTTGAAGATTTGAAGGGGAGCCAGCTGCTTCCAGATAATTAGTCATTGCTGCTGTCACAACTATCTTAATTATGAGAATCATGTTACCCGTTTATTTTTTTAAAAAATAAACTTTAATTAAAAATATGAATTAACTAAAATTCAAATTTTGAATACCAGCCACTTTGCCACGTACAATAGGAACAGTCGTTGTCATCGACTTGCAGTTACTTTCAATAACCGGGAGATCCAGAGTTAGAAGAAATTCGTATTTTGTATGTAGCATGTCCTACTTGCCAATCCACTTGCATGATTTAATATATATACTATATATAAAAGCACGTATATTCAAATTTGGGTCTGTCGACAGACCCATTTTTCGACGGAAAAATAGCGTCCATTTTTCTCTTCGTAGACGAAAAATTTTAAATATAAGAATAAAAAGAAATAGAAACAGATGTTTTAAAGTTTCCTCTATAAGGACTAGTTAATTTCAAAGTAATTTTTTCTATAAGAGATTACAGATCGTTGAAATCCTATAAAAATATTGTTCTATTTATTTTAAAATATCTTTTTTAGATATTATCTATTTAATCAAAATATATTTTCTTTTTAAATAAGATTATTTCTATTTAATTCAAAATTTATTTAATTATTAATTTTTATTTAATTTCAAAAGTATTTTGCAATAGAGATTATTGTTTACATTTTTCATTTAAAGATATCTTTCTTAATAGCGTATTTCATTATTTAAATTTTTATAACATAATTGGCAATCATATAAATGGCCCTAAAATTTAAAAAAATAATCTTAAAAATTATAACTTTTAATAATTATTAATGTATTTGCACGTACATTTTACTATATTTATATATAAAGCGCATTAGAATTCGACAAAAGACGGAATCAAAAAAGAATAAAAATATTTCCTATATTTTTAGGAAGATACAAACAGGTATGATCAAACTTAATTAAAAAAAATTCAAATTAAGACAATGGTATAATTAATTCTGTTTAAAAAGTAGCATTATTATCATCTACTAAATATCCAAAATGAAATATAAAGAATATTGTTCTATATTTTTACACCATTATGACACTGTAATTAAAAATCTCACAATAAAAATGTAACAGTTTATGATTAATCTGTTTAAAATGCCTTCTTATCCACTATTAAAATTCAATCTTTACGACGGTTGTGTCAATTAAAAAGTGACGGTTTACTTAGTGAATATCTTCAAATAAGAACGACGCGGTTATGATTAAGTCTTGTTAAAAGATAGCATTTTATCCAAAAAATTTTTTATTATAGTGGATAAAAATAAGATTTTAAATTTTGAAAATAAGTATGAATTAAATTGTGATGCTATTTTGTTTAAACATCATATTTAATTTTAGATATCAGATAAAAATTATATATAAAATTTATATATGCTTAAAAATATAATATTCACCAAATATTTCTAATAAATATAACATATGAATTTATAAAATTATAATTTTAAAATAAATATAAGTGTCTTAAATTTATATGATATTAAATAATTAAAATAATTGTTACGTGCATTTGCACGTACACTCACTAGTATATATATATATATATAATCTATTATAGAGTTCCAGCTATTATGTATTAATAGTAGATAGACTTGGTGCCTACCAAGTTTCCGCCGTTTAGAATTTACCCTTATTGTCATTTTCCCATTAGATGCATACTATTCAACCATCACATCAACCTAGAGGGCCCACATCAATCCTAACGCACATCTCTTAATCCATGCACTCAAAAACTTGTAGCCACCAATGATTAGGCTATAATGTATAGTATCCGTAGTCCTATATATATATATATAGTTATTATAATATATATATATATATATATATATATAAAAGCTAATCTATATAGGAGTGAAAAAATTGCTATGCATATTTTCTCATTTATATTTATAATAATTTTTTTTTCAAGAATAAATTCAAGCATGTTAATTTTTTTGGAAAAAAAAAGGTCATCCTACAATTTTCTTTTTCCTTGAAACGTTGTTTTTTTTTTTTTCTGTTATAAAAGTTATAGTTAGAGTTCTAGAGTTTTTTTTTTTTTTTTTTTTTTTGGCGAGAGATATGAGGTTCTATAGTTAAACAGAACTGAATTGGAAATCAATGGTAAGATATATTTTTGTATTATATAATTAACCTATACATACAACTGCCAGGATTTTATTATTACTATTATTATTATTATTATTATTTTGTTAAAAAGAAAAGGTTGTGGGCACTGGGCACGAGCGAAATTACGAATGCTTGTGGCTGCTCTGAAATGGGGCCGGCTCCGGAAGGCGCAGATAAGGGGAGCGCCAGCTTCCCTTTTGTGCTGCACAACATCAGCGCACACCGGCCGATCAAACATCCACCGTTTTATCTTGTAATAAGTGAACAGGGGTGGTTCTCAGCACTGATCACTCGCCGTTAATAATTACCGGCCTCATTCGGCTCATCCTCCTCATCGTAGTCGTCGTCGTGTCTTTTCATTTTTAATTTTTAAAGAGGTGCTCCCTGATCCACCAGCAACAAAATGGCCTCCTCTCTGTCCGTCCGGTCGCTGCCGCAGGCGCGTGGAAGAAGAAAAAACCGTGAAGGAACCCTAACGAAGCCTTAAGCTTCCGCACACTTTTATTCTTTTAGTTGATTCCTGGCATATGTTATCCCCTGTTGACGGGGTGCTTTTCCCAGAGATGTGGCACTTCAATCCGTTAGTGTAAATTCACTGACATGGAGATGGAGGGTACCCCTTCTAAACTTTTTAGTTACCTAACTGAAAGGTCATTACAAGTGGTTTTTGTCGGATCTCTTCCTTTTTTGAGCTTTTTTTAGAGAAAAAAGGCCCCAAACAATTACGCCATAAAGTTAAGTTGGTATCTACTGTTTCTCTTTAATCAAACACAAACATGCATCCTGATGTTGGTTTAAAGTAAAGAAAGAGAATGCATCTGCTAATTGGCCACTGTGCTATTAGTTTGGAGATTGTGGATAACTAGCATAAAATTGTGTATTAATTACCTTTATGTAGCTGTGAAGGTTATTCTGCAAGGTTTAGCATCACGCGGTACAAGAAGGTTCAAGGAAATCATTGCGAATTCCTGTGTTTAAATAGTTACATAATTATATGCTTGTCTTACTGACAACTCCAGATTCACTTGCTCGAGCCGGGAAGGGAGTCACGATGCCTTTATATATTAACCTTCCAGAAGACAAATCAAAGTAGCAATTTTTGCTAATCATCGCAGGACTGCGATCCATACGAGTCCATTGGTTTTAACTCCTATTGTAATGACCGTCAGGCACACAAGCTTGTTGTCTACATGACATGCAATCTTCTAAAGAGGAGAATTATGTCAATCGATCAAAGAGTGATTTGCTTCAGCTCCCCTCAAAAACACCCCCCCTTTTTTTTTTCTTTTTTTAAACCTAATAAAAGCTAGCAGTATGGAGCTGTGAGTACTGAGTCGAATATCTCTTAAGAATTTAATGTTACAATTATAAATTTTACGAAGTAAACTTTTCTCTTTTTTTTGAATGGATTTTTAGGAAGCAAACTAATCTGTTATTTTGGCCGCCATAAGATTCTCATAATTGACCTTATCAAATATCTGTTGGATTGTTTTTCTTTGAGAAAGACCCCTCATAGGTTGTTACATTCAAAAGATTGAACATAAGAAAATAAATAAATAAATAACGGGGAGTCTTCTTCCTATATCTGTGAATAGTTCATAGAATTTGATTCTTCTTCATTCTCTTCATATCTTTAGCATATCTTCAAATAATTTTTTGAATTCTCCTTTAGAACCAAATCCATCTCGGTGATCTTGGTTTCTCTGGAAGTGCTTGCAAGATGAGGTTTTTGACAGCCATAGGTGGTGAATTGCCAGCAGTTTCGAGGTTGATCAACTATGGGATTGGTAAAGCTCTACAAGCGGCAGAAAGAAGTGACAATATTGAGGGACAAGATGATACTGATGAAGATGCCGAGGCTATCACCAATGATGCACTTCGTGCTACAATTATGAAAAGCAAGAAGGTCTTAGCTATGCAGAGGAATCTACTTCAGCAGGT
The DNA here is from genome assembly GCF_001540865.1 of Ananas comosus. NCBI lineage: Eukaryota > Viridiplantae > Streptophyta > Magnoliopsida > Poales > Bromeliaceae > Ananas > Ananas comosus. The sequence goes on along the minus strand of NC_033635.1, from coordinate 81,648 downwards.
GTTCTTTGGATACTAAGAAATGTGTATGAGATACTTTTGATATTATACATGGCTTCAGTTGGAACTCATTCTACTTCTATTTTGCATTATATAATCATCTAGAAAAAGTAGAAGGCTAATTTCTTCTTAACTTGTTCTAAAACTTCTTAATGTTCAGGCAAAGCCACGGCATAGGATTTATTTATAAAAAAAATTTGGCGTAACAGTACACTTAGACCCCTACAGCTGAGTCTTTATGCAGACATTTGGCATATTTTGACACTTGAAAGAGTTAACTGGTCTTTCATTCTCATTCGTGTAATTTCCTTGCTTCTGTTTGTTTAGATTTTGTTGTGACTTGTTGACTTTCGCGGTACTAACTTTACAATTTCACAAAGTTCCTTGTCTTTTTAGCCTGAGATGCTTGATCCTTGTTAATGTTATTAATTACATTTGTGTTTTTTTTAATTCTTTTATATCTGTCATTTATTGTCATACCTCCGGCATTTAATAAATTTCCTTATTTGTTCTTGCTATTAAATTATTAAATCAAATTTGCAGAATTATTTGTCTTTCTAGCCTGAGATTCTTGACCCCTTGTAAATATTACTAATTATGTTTGTGTTTGTTTTAGATGCTTTTATCCATTCCATTTCATCTGTCATTGGTCACCATTCTTTGTAGCATTACTAAACCTGCCTTTTTGTTCTTGCTGTTAATTTGGAATTTCCTCAATTCGGTGCAGATTGTGGAAAGGAGGAAAGTGATTTCAACAATAAAGGATAGTGTTATTCCCAAGGAACAGGATCTAACTTCCGACAGTCAGCAAGGCAATTCTTCAAATGCGGATGTAGGTTTAATCAGTGAAGAGCTTGAGGACAAATATAGCACTGGGACTTACTCCAATAGGTACAACCAATCCACAGAAGTTGGTACAAACATGAATCCTTCTCCTGCTAGCGTTCATAGAGAGTCTCTCAACAATGGGGAAGATCACTTTAAGAACTTAGAAGATCAACATTCCGTTGAACATGCTGTTGGATCATTTCGAGAGGGAAGTTCAGAGTCTCCAGATTCCGGATTGCCACCATTTCTTTCCCAAATCTCTCGACCCAGTGATGGGAAAGATGAGAATTTTGATGATCTGGCAGAAGCAAGTAAAAAGCAAGAGGCAGCAATTGAGGAAAAGCATCATATTTCACCTCCTTTGGCTTGGGAGAATGTCATGAATGTCATTTTGGTGGCTGCAGAATGTGCTCCTTGGTCCAAAACAGGTATTTATGGTTCAATTTTTGCTCTATGCTTTCATCAACCTTTTGATATCCATTCTATGTTTTCTGCTGTTAGCAATTTTTAGCTTTATGTCTTCCTTCTGATTTGATGTCCTTGCGTGTGAAGTGAATTCTGAGATGTGGTTGCTTCTATTTTCTTTACCCAACTTGATGATATTTTATAGGTGGACTTGGAGATGTTGCTGGAGCATTACCAAAGGCTTTGGCCAGGAGAGGACATCGTGTCATGGTTTGTATTGCAATAATCTGTTTTATCTCTATATTATATCTGTGGAATATTTTGAGGGAAAAAGTCAAGTTATTTTTTTCATTTTAAATCAAGACTTGGATTAATTTACTTGCTTAAGAATTGGCGTATCTGTACCAAGTTACAGCAGAGTGTTAAGAAATCATTTTATGAAGTCTGGAATATATTGGAACCGCTTGTCTGGTTAGAAATTCAAAAAATTTCATATATAAAATACTATATTGACAGGTATGAAAGGGTTGGTTTAGTTTATGCCTTTTGTTTTGTAGGTAGTAGCACCAAAGTATGGAAACTATGCTGAACCCCAAGAAATAGGGGAACGTAGAAGGTACAAAGTTGATGGGCAGGTATACTATATTGTTTCCATTATTTAAGATTTTGAGTAGAGGAGCATCTTTATTCAGGTTTTCTGTTTTATGTTGTTATGCAGGATATGGAGGTAACCTATTTTCATGCCTACATCGACGGTGTGGATTTTGTTTTCCTGGATAGCCCTATTTTTCGCCACATCGAAAATAACATATATGGTGGAAATCGACTGGTAAAGCGTCTTGCAGATGCCTTTTTCACAAAATTTCCTGTACAAGTTGTTCAGAAAATTCTTTCAGTTCCATGCACTTTCATGGTGCAAAAAAACCTTATCTAATCTTTACTGTGCTTCTCTTAATTTAAATGCAGGACATTTTGAGACGGATGGTTCTGTTCTGCAAAGCGGCTGTAGAGGTACTTTCTTGAGCCTTACAAGGTCGTCGTCAATTTCATCTAACAATTCAAGGTTCTCTAAGTGTTATTGGGTTTTCGTTATTTGGTAAATAGACGATATGTCTGGAAGAGAACAGCACGCATACACTTCTAACACCAGGTAAAATGAAATAAGTGATTTTACGAGATGACCTATATAATAGTTTAGAAATGATAGTATAATTGTTGAATACAGTTGGGTTTCGCTTTAAAGTTTTTCCTAACGTTGAGTTAATTATACTTTGGTGGGTGGAACCAGATTATTACTATTTATAAAAGCATCATTTCCAAATGGAAATTACTTGTTCTTAATTGCAGAAACTAAAATTTGAGAATATGTTTGCCACCATGTTCTTAATGATATTTCTAAAATTACCAAAATTTTCTATCGCTCACGTTGAAATTCGCATTAGAACAAAAGATAGACAAATAGATAGTTTTTTAACACATTGAAGGTAGCATATCTTTTGTATCTTCGTTATGTATTGTTCCAACACTCCAATTGTTAGAAGAAAATCAGCTTGTTTCAGGCTCCTTGGTACGTTCCATGTGGTGGTGTCTGCTATGGAGATGGGAACCTAGTCTTCATTGCAAATGATTGGCACACTGCACTCTTACCTGTTTATTTGAAGGCATACTATCGCGACAATGGGTTTATGATCTATGCTCGATCTGTTCTGGTGATACACAACATAGCACACCAAGTATGTAGTTTAGTCCTTATACTATATCGCATTTCTTCCTCAATTCTAGTTGCTTGTTGCTCTTACTCAATCTTGCTAAATTATCTATACTGCATTGCATTTCATCCTCATCTCTAGTTGCTTGTTGCTCTTACTAGACCTTACAATTTTTTTTGATGGGTTAGTGTTTTTGAATCACTAATTTAGACATCTTATCCAGGGCCGTGGACCCATAGATGACTTCCTTCATGTGGGTTTACCACATCACTACATGGATCTTTTTAAACTCTATGACCCATTCGGAGGTGATCATTTCAATATCTTCGCAGCTGGTTTAAAGGCTGCCGATCGGGTAGTCACTGTTAGCCATGGTTATGCATGGGAGCTGAAAACACCAGAAGGTGGCTGGGGCCTGAACAATATCATTACTGAGAATGACTGGAAACTCCAGGGTATCGTGAATGGTGTTGATACGGATGATTGGAATCCTAAATTTGACATCCACTTAAAATCTGATGGTTACACCAACTACTCTATAGAGACTTTTCAACAGGGAAAGGCTCAGTGCAAGGCTGCCTTGCAGCGAGAGCTTGGCCTCCCGGTTCATGATAATACTCCTATAATAGCTTTCATCGGGAGGTTGGATCATCAGAAGGGTGTGGATCTCATAGCAGAGGCCATTCCCTGGATTGCTAGTCAAAATGTACAGTTAATCATGTTGGGATCGGGAAGGCCAGACCTTGAAGATATGCTTAGGGGTCTCGAGAGCCAGTACCATGATTGGGTCAGGGGATGGGTTGGGTTTTCTGTGAAGATGGCTCACCGGATAACTGCTGGTGCTGATATCCTTTTAATGCCCTCGAGATTTGAGCCTTGTGGACTGAACCAGCTTTACGCCATGATGTACGGGACTATTCCTGTTGTTCATGGGGTTGGCGGTCTTAGAGATACTGTTCATCAGTTCAATCCTTATGAGGAGACAGGGCTAGGATGGACATTTGAGAGCGCAGAGGCGAATAGGATGATAGATGCACTCGGGAATTGTTTGAAGACGTACAGAAACTATAAGAAAAGTTGGGAGGGGCTCCAAAAGAGAGGAATGATGCAGGACCTCAGTTGGGATAATGCTGCTAAGCATTATGAGGAGGTGCTCGTTGCTGCCAAGTTCCAATGGTGATTGGTGAGAGCATGTCCTTTTTCCACCACCAAGGCTTCTGTGGCTCACGGCAAGCTATTCTGTAGCTATCTCTGGTTGATTTCATGTTGCCACTTGCAGTGGTGGAGGCTGCATATTGATTTTTTATGTTCCTCCTATCTCTTCTCTACCCAGTTTTTACTGATTATTATCTCCCCCCAGCAGCAGTGTTAATAAATGATGGTTGTTTGGAGGTCAGACATTATTCCTCAACTTTGTTACTGGAAAAAAAATGTTTCCCCACTAATAAGTTTGTCTCTGCCAAATTTTCAGATTGTAAAGCTTTTGCACAGCTTTATGTGTGAAATATAGACCATAGAGATCAAGCTGGTTCTCATGTAACTTCTTGTTATTTTTTCAGGAGGTATAAAATTCATTACTAAGTTGGTTCTCTCATTGAGTTCTACAGATTTTTCAGTAGACCAGTAATGTACGCATGGAATATCCGGACAACGAACCTTTTCTTGTGTATTTCTAATTTGAAGCTCAGGCTTAAGAGTCTTTTTACTGAGGCTAATTGGAGATACATTGGTAACTTTCTGGGTATTGCAGATGAGTAAGGGCTGGATCCAAATAGTGAAAGTTTATCCATTCTAAATGGTTGGAATCGAGGTGGCCATTGTGATAATGCTTGACACAAGCCCGAACTCAAGAGACCGAAAATAGATTAGTTTGGCCCTTGATCTTTGTCATTGTAGGTTCGTTAGTCACACTCATAAAAATGACTTGAAATTCATTGTAGAACATGGAATGGCTTGGAGCGCATCTTCAACAAACTAATGAAAACTATAATTTGGCAGCATAGAATCTTTCATCCTCAAGGTGTATTTTCAATGAACAGAGCTGGTCTAGCTCAGGAACGATTGGGGTTAGGCTGCCATCTGTTCATTAAATCAACCAGAGCAAAAAAAAATAGTCCAGATAGAGATGCAAAATAGTAACTGAAGAGATTAAAGAAAGCAAAGATATCAAATAGAACACATTTTAACCCTCAATTTATTCCTGTGTTTGTACAATTTAATTTTGTTCCAATTCTATATCTTCTCACTTAAGAAAAGGAAAAAATCAAAATGTTCAGCATTTACAGTTACATATCAGGAATACTTAACAACGAAATACGTATAGATGTACAAAACCAATTACACATGGATTACTGAATATAGAAGTGGCGAGAATGATATTTAAGCCACCCTCTTGGGTGAACTTCTATAAATATGGTCAGCATGGGCTGTAGGCACATAGATCACATCTGTTAGTGAGCTATGAGTGCGCCCATATAAGAGGTAAATTACTACTCCAATCATTAGCCATACAGAAACACGAATCCAAGTGCCAACTCTGCACAATTAAGAAATTTGAAGGTTAGCTCAGAACCCTTCTCAGGCTTTTCGAGAACTCCAGAATATAAAGTTGCGTTCTAGCAAACATCACTGAGAATCATTTGCTCAAATTTTTCTGCAGCCTTAATGTATGGATAAGAATCATACATACTTGATGCCGGTTAAGAACTCTTCACTAGAGGGCTATTTGCCTATATGTTACTGATCTTATTACAAGGAAAAATTGAAACAATGACAGCAGCAGAAAATCACTGATAAGTTTGAATGCTCACCCAAGGTTTACCAACAGGTATACATTGATGAGGATACAAAAGATGGGCAGCAAAGGAACAAACGGGCATAGAAATCCTGGAGGAACAAGAACAAATTAGTTTCACCGCTTTATCATGCATATTATGTATACCATATCACAACAATTAGGAAGGATTGCATTAAGATTAGTGATCTACACCTCCAGTATGTCCAAAATCGTGCCGACCTTTGTCTTGGTCAATCCAGTAGAGCACAGCTGTACCACACAAAAGGAGCAATCCGCCAACAGACCATGCTATGTACTGCAAATAGCTAGGTATAAAGAATATAAAAAAAAGGATTACAAAAATTTCATAAGTGAAATTAAAAGGTAAATATGCCTAAACAAGTCCTAATACTATCGACAAAAAGCATTCTTGGAGCACTGAAGTAATAGCTCATCATGTCAGAAGCCTGATTCTATGCCAGCGTTGCCAAAAGGAGCAAGCAAAAGATGCAACTTACAATGGCAAGGATGCAGATGAGGCAGAGGACGTGAGAGCAAGAACTCCAAAACACACAATTGCTATGCTCCGAGCTGCTTTTTTTCGCCTTTCTTTCTCATTCATGTCATCTGCAACATTTATATACTACAAGATTTGAATTCCAAATAGAGGCCTGATATGTCAGTAACCTTAGGAATAACTTTAAATGGCAATTAAATCTAATTGAAAGAGAATATTTGACTGCAAAAATGATAAGTAAGATACTTGTTGACTGTCTAAAAATTTGGAAAAATATGTGAAGGTGTAGGTCCAAGTTCTGAGTGGTTCCATTATCAAGGTGCTTTATGTGCTGAAACATGCATCAGTAAGTCAAAAAGAAAAACAGGCGAAACTTGTAGGGTGGTACGGTTTGTGGTAAGAATGGATTTCACTCCGCTTTCGAAATGCTTGCTTTTCTAATTTCTTAGTGTGCTTTTCATGGAAAAAGGAATGAAATAGATGTTGATTACTACTGATCTTATTCCAGGGCACATCATGACATCCATTATCCATATCATGCAACGACCCGACCCGCTAGCAATAATAACTCGTTGGGCCCAAACCATCGGCCCAAAATGCTTAAGCCGGGTTATTATTACTAGTGTCTAAGTCTCTTATAAACCCAATGACAACTCCATTCCCATCCGATGTGGGATTATTGGGGTGTCACAGACTCCTCCTATTAAGACCCTGACGTCCTCGTCAGTCACACATACAGCCCAAGATCACCAGGCAATGTGAAACTTATCTCGCTAGCCCGTCATCTAGACCCTGGCTCAGTCGAGACTCGCCACACATGTCCAGCTGGTGAGCCGGCTCTGATACCAAATGTAACGACCCATCCCACTAGCAATAATAACTCGTTGGGGCCAACCACAGCCCAAAATGCTTAAGCTCAGTTATTATTACTAGCGTGTAGGCCTCATATAAACTGATCGAAATCAGTATCCCATCCGATGTGGGACTATTGGGGGCGTTACATATCATCTGTGTTGTTGGTGCTGCGTTATCTTTTTCTCTCTCCTAACTATGTATAATTGTTGATTTATCCCGCACTAGCTGCAAGAAATAGCCTAGAAGGGTTATTCACGACTTAACCATCACGACCATCTTGTCTGTGTTAATTTTTTTGAATCAGGCATATCAACTTCTCAACAACTCCTATTAAGGCCAGTCAACAAATGATACTTGCGACATTCTCAAAATCCTTCTCACAAGCCATAATGCGAAAAAGGGAGCACAGAAAATAATAAATAATTTTCTGTTCACCTGTAAATTTTTCCTTCACAATAAGGGGATCACAAGCTGTTTCAGCATCATTATTACAGGCCATGCCATCCTGACTATTTTGATTATTTGTTCCAACAAGATTTCCTGAATATCCCTCATTTTTATCTCCTGAACTTGAATGCAGCGATGCAGATTCTATTGATTCTCGAAGCGACGATGGTATGGGCACCTCATCTGGAGGTACGTATCTTAGAATCAAAATAGATATTGCAACAGCGGTGAATGCAAGAAGTGTACCAACACTGACCTGAACAGGAGATCAAGGAAATTAAACATCAATTCTGACTTGGTTCACAAATTCAAAACAAAACTGCAGAACGTGCAATACAGCCTAAATCATCTTAAAAAACAGGGAGAAACAGAAAAGTTACTTTGCACTGCACTTTGTTATAATAAGAGCATATGGTCTACAGCAATAACCTTACCATGTTTGCCAATTCTGCTACATCCATGAAAAAAGCCAGGGCGGCAGCAGAAATCCCAGTCAAAAGTGTGCTCTTGACAGGAACTTGCGTGTTTCTGTTAACATCTGCAAACAAAGGTGGAAGCAGTCCATCTCTAGCCATGGCCATCAATATTCGTGGCTGATGAAAGTCAAAGAAGAATTTAATGCTTAAGGTTGCTCAGCCTTTACAATTAAACTTACAGTTGCATTAAGTATTTTTGCAAGAAAACTGACATAAAACTTTATATTTCGAAGAGGACACACTTTTCACAAATAGATGTTTAAAGAAAGAAAGCAAACAAAATATATTAGCTCCTAAAATGATGGAAAAAAAAACTGCTTTAGTAAAGACCTGTCCATTGGAACATGATAACGTGACTGAATTGGTCTTAATTACTCTTTGGGACAGAGTGGAGGAAGGGAGGAGATTCTTGAATGAAGAAAAGGATCCAATTACTTCGAAAGTTTCTTAAAAACTGATACTTGATAGTCAAGAACAAGTCACTGTGCAGAAGTCCTTTTTGCAAGTAATAGATACGTAGCTGCGAACTATTTTGGTCAAGAGAGAAAGCTTTAAATGTATGAACCAACAATCTAAAACCGATGAGTTATCAGAATTTCCTAAAGTGCTTCATCAAATCTAAGTAATCTTGCAGTACTCTCACCATGTTTTTCTATTTTATCTTTGACTGATACCTGTCTCTGTATACTTCTCATATCTTGTCTTCTCAAGCGACATTTACCATGCAGGAAGCTAACAGCATAAATATCTTCCAGGACAATTAGCATCTATTAAATTATATGAAACAACCGTTATTCTCTAAAAGCTTAAACTGGTAGAGAACAGTGCTAGCCTTGAGACTTTTTAATAGACTCATGACGTGAACTTGACTTAAATAGAAAAAATCAATTATGCTAGGAGTCTGGCATTATTCGAACTCAAAATCTCTGGCTCTGATACCATATTAAATTAAAGAAAACGACCGTTTATCTCCAAAGCTCAAGCCGGTAGAGAACAGTGTTTTTATATTTTTATATATAACAATTTAAGAGATAATAAAAAGTTGAAATATATTGAAAGTTATCTAAATTGCTTCAATGGTACAGAAGTTCATAAAACAAAGTTCATCCAGTTTCTTGAATCATACATTATACCTGTGGAAGAATTGAACCTATCAAAGATGAGCAAAGAGCAAGAATCGCTCCAGTGGAAACGACGTACCTATCACCCAATAAAAACAGGTAGAAGTTTGATTAATGTCACAAGACATGCAAAAGGCAGCAAAACTGTTCTAGTTGTCATATGATTATTGGTCAAAAGGCAACTGATACTCACACAGCCCACTGCATCCCATTTTGAGTAAATGCTGTTGATATTGGAGTGTCAGGATCCATTGCAAAATATGGTACCAGACCGACAATTACAACAGAAACCAGCATATACAAGAAGCAGCACATTGACAAACCCAAACCTATACCCCATGGGAGATCGACTTGAGGATTTTTTACCTGGAAAAGAAAAAAAAAATCAAATGTTATACAAATTTGATACGTCATGGATCAACTAGAACAATAGACCTTCCAGTCATGCAAAGAATGGAGTCGTACCGTTTGGTTCGGGTATAAGCAAGAACTAGCTATTACAGGGATAGGTACAAATATGGGGATAAGAAAAATAGTGTTTGGATGAAAATTGAGTTGTTCCCGGGGATAAGAACAATTTTAGATATTTTTATATAGAAAATGGAGGTGTTGGTGGGGATAACCGAGAATTACTATTCTCGGATAAAAAATTAGCGTTTGGGTATAAAGGGGGGGATAAGGGCCTATTCCTATCCCTATCCCCTAACCAAACGCTGCAAACTCAAGTTAAGATCAAACAATTTTAGTACTAGACCAGCAACATTCTACCTCCTCGGCAGTGCTGGCAACTGCATCAAAGCCAATGTATGCAAAGAACAGGGTTGCCGATCCAGCAAGCATTCCATTCACACCATAAGGGAAGTAGCTAAAAATCAAGAGAGTAGATGAGTTGGATAGCAGCAGCGCTCTGGATAATGTTGCAGAAAAGGAACTTCAAATTTCAAAGTTTTCTTTACCCCTTTGAAACAGTATAGCCGATCCATCCTGTCTGGAACCCTAAATATCCACCAGCTATAATGACAAATAGCATGACAATGACATTTGCTGTTGTTACAGTGGCTTGTATGAACGAGCTCTGGATAGATGATTAGTCTAGCTTCAATATAATCATACTGCGAACAAGAAGAATTTAGTAAATAGCCAACTAAAGAAAAAGCAGTACCTCCTTAATCCCAAGACATAGCAGCCCAGTAACCATCAGAACAAGAATTGCAGCACAGGGGTCGACAACAATACCAAGGCCTGGAATGTGAACTCGGGCTAGAAAAGAAGGCAAACTATCTGGGCCACCAAAAAACAGTGCCTGAAACACAAAATTCACTCTTTGTGTGATGAAACTACTCAAATATTAACTTCATGAGTATATGCATCTAACAATGTGCACAGGAAACAAAATTTCAGCTGAAAGTTGCTTCCAGAGTTCCTAAATGACCACTTTATGGTTCAGGAAATTTGTGAAATCAAACAAAAATAAAACCTGATTATATACCCAGAATAAAAGGCTAGCAACAGATTATGGAATCTAAAAAAATCAGCAATGAAGAAGAACTATATAATTATCTGCAAAGCAGTAAAGGTAAAGAAAAGAGTAGTAGAAAACAACAGAGTACCAAGTTTGGCGATACGCCGCGTGCAACAGCTGACCCTCCTATCGTGTACTCCAAAACCAAAGCCCATCCAATCAACCAAGCCACACTGGAGAAAATTCACAGTTGAGTCACCAACACTGGCATCCTCAGGAAATAACAAGTAAAACCATGTACTGGCTGAAACTCAATTCATACAATAGATGCGCTGGCCAAAAATGTGCGTTTTCTTGTCTAGATGACTCCTGTAACTACATGTCATGCCATTCTAAATAAGATTATGCAGAAAAACTGATAGTAACTGCAACAACTAAGATGGTTGTCGCGAAAAAAGGAGATTGAATTGGGAAAGAGTTTACCCTTCTCCGATACAAATGTAAGTATAGTGATAGGCACTTCCTGCAGACGGGCAACGACTTGCAAGCTCAGCATAGCAGAGNGTTTACCCTTCTCCGATACAAATGTAAGTATAGTGATAGGCACTTCCTGCAGACGGGCAACGACTTGCAAGCTCAGCATAGCAGAGCGCAGAAAGAGCAGCCGCTATTCCAGCTATTAGGAAGGAAATGGTTAAGGCAGGTCCCGAGTGCTCTCTGGCAACAGTTCCTACAAGAACATAGACCCCGGCACCGATGGTTGCGCCGACGCCTGATAAGGAATAGTGGGTTAGACATGGTATACATACACCCTACTCAAAAGAATTCCACGATAAGCACAGGACGGTAACATAGCTGTGTGTTCCACAAATCCCATCCATTATTTAAGCAGTCAGCGTGTCTGCTGCAAAGTAGCAACATCCATCGCGTGTCGACGACTGTCGACCGACACACTTAAATTAGGATTGCCGAAGTCGAAAGTCTCGGAAGAAGATGCTGAGGCGGTACCTATAGCAATGAGATGGGGAATGGACAACTCCCTTGCGAGCTGGTGCTCTCCCCTCCCTCCGCGGCGCCGGTTCGAATCGACCTGTTTTCTCCTCGTTACGTAATGAAAGCCTAACCCGGACCCAGAAAAGCTCGCCTTGTTACAACTCCGCTGCGGCTCCATCTCCGCCATGCAAGAAAAGACGATAGCTCAGGGTCGGCGGGATGTGATCTCAATTGTGGGAGAACTCTCCCACCCCACACCATTTGCGTGCTACAAAAAAGGGATTATCTCGGGTACACATCAATAATCTCCGGTCGACACTATGCCAATCCAACAGCAGTACGTCCTAGCTCCAAATCCAAATCCAAATCCAAATCCAAATCCAAAAGAAGCGGCGTGGGAGGAGGAGGAGGAGGAGGAGGAGGAGAAGGATTATTCAATACAAGTCGAGAAGAGAATAACACCACCAGCGAGGTAAGGGGGCGGGAGGGAGCGAGATGGGGCGCTCCACTCGTTGGACGCTGACCTGGTTTTTGCCGATGATGGTGGGCAGTAAATTTAGCAACTGGGCAGTTTTTCTTTTTTTCTTTTTTCTTCTCTTTATTTTCTTTTTGGTAATTTTTTAGTATATTTAAAAAGTACAGGGGATGTGCTGCCGTAGGACTCAGGAGGGAAAAACAGAAGGGCCGACGACCAGAAGCTGGAACATTTTCTGCGGCCGTGCTGTCCGTTTTACCAAACCAAAGATTAACATCTGCGTACGCACGGTTTAATTTTACCCAAAGCAGCAGGAAGAGATCGACATCATGTATACATCTGACTTATTTATGTTTTGCGGTTGAAGATTTTATCATTCCTTGCTCCTCACACAATGATCAGTCTAGTTCGCACTTCTCGTGGATGTAAAACTTTCAAAGCTACCGTCCATGTTGTTGGTTTGTGTCACTTGTTTGTGCTCTTTGTTAGGCCCTATTTGGCCGTGGAGTAAGCTATTCAAAAATAATTGAAAATAATTTATTCGGTACAAAAATTTTCTAACATAATTATGAGAAAAAAATTGATTTTTACGATTTAATAAAATAATATATTTTATTTACAAAATAATTTATCTTATCTGAAAAATTAATCTAAAAATTAAATATTATATTCAATTCTAAGTATTTTATGGCACTCTTCATCTAACAAATGCATATATTTCTTAAATTGCTTAAGAAGGTATACCTGATAAAATAGCCGTGCATCTAAATGAGACCAAAGTGGTTGTGTGAAGTCTACCTCATAATAACTCTTGACATGTAGAGCAATAAATTATGAGGTATGAATTCGGTGGATTTGATCTGCAGTACTGGGGACAGAATGCATCCATTTGAGAGAAACGGATTTATTTGTCACGGATGCCGCAACATCTTTCCAAGTTATTCCGATCTTTCAAAAGCCTGCTTCCTAAATAAGATAGACTATACTAAAGACACAATTCATTAAAAATGCCCGTTGAGTAAGAACAAGGGTCTCCATTATTTACAGTCCAATGCAAAGAAAGTGGGAATAATCTTCAGTCTGTTGCTGAGAATTTTCCTGCCTAACAGCTGATGGGATCAGTGAGAAATTCTGCCTCTTGTGTCAAGTTACTGACCCCAACACAAGACGTCATTTGCCTTTGCATGATGGATAAGAAATAGCAAACCTGGGGTCCCACAACAATACTGTTGTTTGAATCTCTGTGCCGTACTAGACATGCAGATTTACTAACCATGGAGAACTATTGATCTCAAAAGATAGCATTTAGAGAAAAAGGTAGAGGACACGAAGTTCAATGCACAAATCGTCTTCGTCTTTCTTTTCTTTTCCTTTTTTTCGTCCTCCCCTTCAAAGGAAAACCTAATCATTTCTCAGGTGGAATGGAGAATAGCTCAGAATTCACCACTCAAAACTTCATCATCCACACACATGCAGTATCCCTATCCAAAATATCTCATTCCGCGAACAAATTATATATTCAAAATATTCTGCTAGCGTAGCCAGTTCAATCTGTTCCCTTTCTTAGTTTATAGCCAGTATAACAACATATCAAAAATTGTCCCAAAAGATACAAATGGTGAAGCAACATTACTAATCTGTTTCTGAATAAACAGGCTATAATCGCAATAAACATTCAGAGATTGTAGATGCTCTACGAAAGAATAGATGGGTAAAAGATCTAAATACTACAGATGAATTTTTTTTTGGTTTACGATAAAGGGCTGCAGTTCAATTCAGAAATCCATCTATCAAGTTTATGAAAACCTATTATCCGTCTACATGATGATGTGCTCACTCTCAAAGGCATAAATTCACAACCAGCAGTCAACATTTCTTTTCCCATATGAAATTTTGTTAACTGGCTTGGTACGAGCTTCGCCTATACCTTAGGCACATAAGCAGCCGATTAGCAACTAAAACAACAGAAGCAATGGAGACAGTAAATGGCCTCAAAAGATTGTCAGTTGCGAATTCTAGTTTTCAACATTGGTCAGTCCAGGTAGCTCTGTCTTCGTTGGACCAGGTTGCCCATTCCAGCTTTCCACAATACCTTCATAATAGGATTATGAAATGATGGAACTCATATCTGTTACAGCATGTACATGAAGAGCAGTTATCCACCATTACAGAAAGAAAGGCCTCGTTAGTTTACAAATTTCTAGAATGAATGATTCTGCAATTATTTGCATGAATATTTGGGGAAACCCTAGCCAGTACACATTAACTTTGGTCACACAGGTATAACTACTAGAAAGAGGCTTAAGATGATACTTGACGGCTGAAGAGATGATTCAGTCATCAAAACCATCAGTAAAGCTACCAAAAAAGCGAGACAATTATCTAGCATATGCAACACAAGATAAAGTCGTCATTGTCTAGCAGAATACCAAAGTAAGTCGAAGCTTCAGTGTAAGATGTGCACACTTAGTGCCATTATAATTGGGAGCATGAAAGGTTCAACGGTTGAAGAGTTTGAAGAACTCGTTGCAATGGAAAAAAAAAAAAAGTTGACCTTCTAAATAAGATCCAACACACACTCTTTAAACATCTTCTTTTAGGAGCACGACCAAACTACTTTAACATGATCTAATTGCTAGCACCGAGCATATTCATGAATGCATAATGTGCTAATGAGTTTGATACTGGATAGGTTTCGTTGAATTCCAATATAAAGAGATGCCGCTTCCTCGCTAGACGACCATAGCAAGCATTGCTCCAGCCCACCTCTCCGTCCTTTCTATATGACGTGTACCAACTCATCGACCCCTAAACCCTAACATTTCCTGTAAAAGAAAATGCACTGACATGGAATACCACAATCATGTTGTATAATATGTTAGCTAAATGCTAATTGCAAAGGATGGTCTTAATAAAGCATCGAATGGCTTGTTACCCAACCACCCACCTACACAGACAAATTAAGAGAAGAGTAAGAAAACTTGCCTGAGTTGGATTTGTCCTCTCGACATGAAAAAGTCAGTTGCTTGCCATCCCACTCCCATTAGTGAGAATTTTTCCACCACGGCTATAATTACATTTGCTACGAGCAAATCTGTAGATGCCCTTCTCCAGAAATAAAACACATTCTTCGTCTCAGACATCAAAAAAGAAACCAAGAGAAGGAATGGAATATTACAAAAATAACAGAGTTTCAAGAATTAATATAATAGCATTTGCATTTTCATAACATCCTGACCAATGTAACAGTACCCATTAAAAAACTGCTACTTTAGGCATAATCGTCATCACCATGTTCTAATTGTCTGTTGAGAAAACTAAATCATCCCGTTCTGGCACCTACCTAATCGTAAGAGAGCATTTGCGCTGATCCGATAAATTTCATCAGGCATACAAAGAGGTGCATTGCGGCATCAAATATCGAAGATAATTTAGCAAACACAGAAGAGCAGCAAGCAAGTAATGGGATAACAAAAGAAACAATTTCCCAAACAAAACTGATTAAACCCGTAATTTTTACTAATGCTTCCACTTCATCACCCCATCTGGAAGATGACTTACTCTTACTCCAAAACTACCAACCCCTAGTGAAGACTATAAAGGAGAAAACGCCAGAAAAAAAAAAGAAAGCACAGGCAAAGTAACAACACAAAATCCAAACTTTTAATTTAGGTCATAGTGACACTTTAAGATCTAAATGTGGAAAAACAGCACCACACTAAAAACCGAATAGAGCAGCATGCGGACACGGCCAACAAGCTGCTAATGTAGAAGAAGCAGCCAACTGGAATAGGAAGGCTGGTCATGGGCAATCACGGATGCCTAGCTTGGAAATCCTTCATGAAAGCGACCAGCTTCTCTACACCAGCCAGCGGCATCGCATTGTATATCGAAGCCCGAACGCCGCCGACCGATCTATGCCCCTTGAGCTGAACCATCCCTTCCTTGGCCGCCTCGTCGATAAACTTCTTCTCCAGTTCGCTCTTCTGCAGCGTGAAGGGCACGTTCATGAGCGACCTGACGGAGGGCTCGACGGGGCACGCGTAGTAGCCGCCGCTCCCGTCGATGGCGTCGTAGAGAATCCCGGCCTTGTGGGCGTTCTTCTTCTCGATCTCCGCGAGGCCGCCCTGCTCGAGCAAGTCCTCGAAGACGAGACCGCAGATGTAGATGGCGAAGCAGGGCGGGGTGTTGTAGAGGGAGGCGCTGTCGGCGTGGGTCTTGTAGTCGAGCATGACGGGAGTGATGGGCTGGGCCTTGCCGATGAGATCCCTGCGCACGATGACGACGGTGACCCCCGAGGGCCCCACGTTCTTCTGCGCCCCTGCGTAGATCAGCGCGAACTTGGAGACGTCGACGGGCTTGGAGCAGAAGTTGGAGGACATGTCGGCGACCAGGATGCCGTCCCGGTTCTCGGGGACGGGGTAGTCCTTGAACTCCACGCCGTGGATGGTCTCGTTGGCGCAGATGTGGAGGAATCGGGCGTCGGGGTTCTGCGGGAGGGAGCGGGCGTCGAAGGGCGGGATCGCGGTGTACTTGGCGGGCTTCCCGGTCCAGAGCAGGTTGGGCCGGCAGTACTTGGCGGCCTCCTTGTAGGCCTTGTCGCCCCAGGAGCCCGTCACGATGAAGTCGGCGGCGTCGTCGGGCCCGGCGCACAGGTTGAGGGGGACGGCGGCGAACTGGGTCGTGGCGCCGCCCTGGAGGAAGAGGACGGCGTAGTCGTCGGAGATCCCAAGGAGGGCGCGCAGATCGGACTCCGCCTTCTTGATCACGCCGTCGAACTCCTTGCCGCGGTGGCTCATCTCCATGATGCTCATGCCCGACCCGCGGTAGTTGTACAGCTCCGACTGCGCCCTCAGCAGCACGGACTCCGGCAGGGTGGCGGGGCCGGGGGCGAAGTTGAAGACGCGCTCCGAGGCCACGCCGGCGGGGGTGGCGGCCGGGGCGGACGTGACGGCGGCGCAGGAGATGGCGGACCTGGGCCGGACGGAGACGGAGGGCCTGGGGGAGGTGCGGAGGGGATTGCGGCGGACGACCAGGAGGGAGTTGGGCGCGGCGGCGGCGGCGGCGGCCATTGGTGGCGTGGCGGTGAGTGAGGTCAAAAAATGGGGGAGATCCGCGTGCGTGGGGAGAAAGTGAAAAAAATAGACGAAGGCAAGCGGAGGTGGGGGAAGAGAGAGAGAGAGGGGTTTGTTTGGTCACTTGGTGGGAGGAGAGGGAAAAAAGGAAGTCGCCTTTAACAAGGAAAAAAAAAAAAAAAAAAAAAAAAAAAAAGGGTGGGTTCGGTTCGGTTCGTTTTTTTTTTTGTGAAATGACAACACCGCCCATGAGGTCTATTGCTTCTTGCGAAAATATCTTCGGTAGGTAATGGAAACGTTAGTGTGGAATGAATACCTATTATATATGAAATGGTATAATGTATCTAAACACTATTTCATTTTTTTTATATTCTAATTAAATTTTAAAATTCTAAACTTCTTTTAATGAATATTTGAGCTTTTTTTTTCTTTTTCTGCTAATGTTTCTCTTTCCTTGTGAGATCTTTCTTCCAGTAGGCGTCACTCTATTATAATCCATAGCAACTTCAACAGCAATGAAAATATTCTAGCTTTGTATGGTAGCAATGATAATAATTTATTGATTAGGTGGGTTTTCGCGATCAGGTGGAAAGAATGACAGCGTACTTGTTTGACCTGGAAAAAAGCCCCGTGACGGAGAACGCACGTAGGTGAGATCGATATTCCCCTGGTGCCCTTTTAGGTGTGAGGTGGGATCCTTCGCGAGAGAACCAGCAACGTCGTTTTTCTTTCTGGCTAAAATCCAAGCGAGATGCCCAAGACTCAGTAAAAGGAGTTTTGCGGGCTGAATATATTGGGGACTACCGGCCTGTACCCGTGTGCTACTGCGCGGCAGGCATACCATCGAGTCTTAACACTAACCACGACTTCTCCTTGTTCTACGACCCACCGAGACCCAATTCCGAGCCAGTCCTATCAGGCATTGTTGTAGGCTCACTGCTTCTGATGGTTCTTTCATTAGGGGGTGGCGGTACGGCCAAGTTCAAATACCTAATTCTAAGTGGGTATCTATCTTGCAGAAAGGGCAGGTATCAAAGCTAACGATTAAACCAAACCAGAACCGGCAAGAATTTTACACCCGAATCCAGCAGAAATATAATTTTAGCGTCCCCAGTTGTCACCTCAAAGTTGGAAACTACAGTTAGAATTGGCACTTACCAGCTGATCCGGACCCCGATTCCTCTCTTGACGCCCACCAAGCCAGCTGAGAATGCCACGTCCATAGTTATGGTATGGTATCAGAAAATTGAAATAGAATGAATTGTCATGCTCCCTATTTGTTTATTGTTTTTTGTTCTCCATTTCTCTGCTCAGACAAGCAATTTCAGGCAAGAACAAGGAAATATTTTGAGTATACATTCTCAAAAGCTAGTGATAAGTTGTGCTTCTATTGCCTGAAAGAGGAAAAGCCTGCCGCCGACGTGGTTGCTGAGAACTTTTTCCCTTCTCTTCACCACGACCCCGACCAACCGGTGCACCTTTCCGCTTATCACCTGCTGAATCCCTCGAGGCCTTAACCCCATCATCATCGTCGTCGCCTTTGGCTCCATCATACTCCCCAATGTTCCCAAATTTTATATTCTTTCTCGCTGCGGCGTAGTCGAATGGCTTCAACTGGAAAGTTACCTGAGCCTCCTGAGATGTACTTAGGTTTTGTTGAGAGCTTCTTCTCTGCTTCATCAACTGAAAGCATTTCTCGAAACTGGAGGCGAGCTCAGATGGCGACACAGGCTTCTCCACTGAATCGGTTTCTTCTTGAAGGCCTTCATTGCCACTATTTTCTTGAATTGGAGGAAACCATGGCCTGTGCTTAGCAGCATCATCAGTAGTTGGGCTTCCCATCGAGGAACCAGAATTGTTGGTTTCATTATCCAATGGTATTACTTCTTCCATATTCACTGAGTCGGTGGAATCTTTATTTCCCTGCTGCAAATTTTCTTGGTGTGGACCATTCATTTCCGATCGACTAGCATCTGAAAGCTTATTGTCTGTACCTGAGAAATAATGGAATGGAAGTATTACTGAAGACTTGATTTTCTCAACTTTGTTCTTGCTCTCATCCTGAAAGAAAAACAAATTTCGACATGATCAGATCACGCTAACGCCCGCACACTGTTCATATATAACAAAATAAAATTAAGAACTTGTCGCTCTTTCCTAACAGCAATAAAGAAAACTGTATTAGTTAAAAAAGTGCAGAATGCAGAATTCATGTCATGCATCTGAAATGACCAACAAATATAGAAAAGGTAGAGTAAGCAGTAAATAGCAGGCACATACGTGCTTATTAGCAGCCCCTCTAGAGGAATCTGGCTTCCTTCCAGAAGATGAATTTCCTAATAATGAGCCAAAAGCTGTTGGTTTCTTCAATATTTGGACTGAAGCCACTGTTGCCTGCATCAAGGAACAATCAACAAATTTAACTTACCTTAAACTTAAAATAGAGGTCGGAGAAAGGAAAAAACTGTCTACGTACTTTCCTAGTGGGTAGTGGGTTTCCATTTCCCACATTTTCTACATCCATAGCTACAGGATGGTCAGATAGCATCAGCGACCTCCCAGTTTCAGATGGTGAGATCGTTTTCATTTTCTCTTCTCCCTGTTGACTGGTTATAAGTTCAGAATCTCCAGGACAGGCACGATCAGTAGAAGTGGTAGGAGCTGAAGCCGTTTCGGCTTTTTGCATAGTACTGCTTTTATTAGCACCACCACCAACATCACCTTGAGCCTCTTTACTTTCTGGTGCTGACTGCAGAAAATAACATGTCAGTACCTAGACGGAAGAATTTAGAATTTGATTGTTTTAAAAATAATAATGATAAAAAAATCTGCTAACTGACTTGTTCTAGCCGCCCCTTCTTTAGTTGCTCAGCTATACTCTCGAAAGCAGCAGAATTCACAATGGAACTCCTAATGATGCCAATGACAGAACTGAGGTAGCGCTCAACAAATGGATGCTTCGATCTAACCAGTCGGAGTAACTTTCCAGAAGAAAGAGGCATCTGCCTTGCTTTTAAAGCAACAAAACAGGAGGAGAGTCAAGCATAGCTTACCCAAACCAAAACCAGCAACTGAGAAGAAAACTGCAGCAAAGGTAATACCAATCTCAAGTAGAGTTTTGTTGGGTAGTATATACCCAGTGCTCTCATCCTCTGCCCGAGCAACACTATCTCTCCATTGACATAACCCCTATTAGCAAGACATGACAGTGGTCAAATAAACCGACAAGCAATAAATTGATAAATATATGACAAAAGAATAGAAGCTTTAACCCACGTATGCTAAAGAAACCAATATAAAGGATTATCATATAAAAGAGTAATTAAACAGGAGGTTAGGTTGTAAAATAAGGATGCTTGCGATGAATCAAGAGCCTCTCCATACAAAAATCCTGCAAGAATATTCTCATACACATTTTGACTATTGACAGTTCTACTCCTGCATGTCTCTGTTCCATGCAGTATAAGATATAATATTTATATAGAATAATATGTAAGCCCTGCATATGTTTAGGACAAGGCATTTCCAACAAATCTTTCTACAATAACAGAGCTCAAAGAATGAAATTACTGTTGCCAAATGCTTTTAACAACTTAAAACCTCACAAAAAAGAAAACAAGATGAATTTTTCTAGCTGCAGAATATGTGTGGTATAGTCGCACCAGCAAAAGTGTTTAGCTCCAACTAATTGGGAAATTAGCCTTGTGGATATCATTCCTCTATTTACTTTTCACCAGCAAGTGGTATAATCTCACCAGCAGGAAGTTTTTCTATAATCAAGTTCCACTACATCTTTCTTCTTTACTACCTTTCACATCTATTTTTATCTTTTCTCCCACTTAGGGCGCCTTCTACTTAAATAAATTAACTCTCTTTTATAAACTGCATCAGGTTGTCTCCGTCAGACAAGTCCAAACAATCTTAATCTGTTTTGCCCACCTCGAATATGATAGTAGAATAGTTTTACAAATTCTACCGAGTCTACCATAATTACGATAAGAGAAAGGAGTTATACTCAAGATGCAGGGCAACATAATATACTCACAGCAACGATTGCTAGTTGTTTTGCACTGAACTCAGCTTCCTGCAACCTGTTGGCAACATAGCTAGAAAATAAGTTTAAGAATACAGTAACAAACAGCGAAAGTATTATTGAAGCTGCCAAATGTGTAAAGGAAACTAGCAGAATTTTTCTCAAAACAATACTACACAACATAGAAAAATAGGATGAAGTACCAACCCGTATATATACAGATACGACGTATCTGTTAAAAGTTCTTTCTCATATAGTTGCAAGCAAATCTCATTGCTGCGCTTGTAGACCTGCGATCAGCAAATATAGTCCTTAACAAGTTCGCAGTAGAAAGATGTATAAGAGAAAACAAAAAAACAAAGCCAACATTAGACCGCATTATACATGCAAAACAAATATGGAAACATAAAAGAAGCAAAAATTCTTTTGTAATTTCCCAAATATAGTCCTTCCAGGTGAAAATACCACAGCAACTTTTGGAGAACATAAAGTCTGTCTCTGTATGTGAGGTACAAGCTTCCTTGAATAAATGAAAGGAAACAGAGACTAACGGCCATAAGGGCTGTACCTCTAGAAGGAGATCACTTTCGTTTGTTGATGATGATAACAATCTGATTTTCATTAGGTCATATATATGTAAGAGGTAGTGTGTGTCTTCTCTGGCATACCTGTTAAAAAACAAACCTAATTAGAACCTTACACTGGAACAAACGTTATGTGCAAGTCAAAATTCCTCAGTCAAAGAGCAAAAGTACAATTATTCCAAAAAAAAAGAAGGGTTTCATAGCATACTTGATCATTTCATCAGGAAGAGGGCGCAACCTCCAATCTGCATTCTGATATCTGCAATAAAAGTGCAACTTTATTGACCATGTACCGTATATAAAATTTGAGTAGCATAAATCAGGAAGAAATAGCATAAGATTAAGGATAGGGGCACAAGCATTACTCTTTGTTTGCATTTACTCCGCAAAAGTGATGCAAAAGATACTCAAGACTATTTCTCTCCAACTGCAACAACCTCGATGCCTGTATAACATGAAGGGAAAAAAGATTTTAAGGCCCAAAGGGGAAAAGAATAAGTGAGAACAAACTCCAACGCTTGTTAAAGCCCATCAAACTCACAATGGCAAATGCGATGAATATTAAACCATTTATTTTTCTCAAAACATTACACATTTGCTTAGGACTGCACCTTTTCAATCTGTTTGTCTTTTAAATCTTAGTTAACAACATCTTATCTGCAAATAATGATAAGTCATAGTAACTTTTGACTACTCATGAGTTCCAAGTGATAAATATATAAAATTTGATAAAGAGAAAAAAAGAGAGGAGCACAAAATATAGACAAATGGAAGCGTAACCTATAATCAGTACACTATTATTTAGAATTGCAGACGGAGGATAGAAGTCAGAGGGGGGGAGGCGTGATCCTCCTGTAAGAGTACCTGCCCAGTGTCAAACATATTGCACACGTAGATGCCAAAGTCCCGTTGAAGCCACAGTATGTCACGATCAGCCCCATGCATTACCTATTTGAAGCAGAGTATGAGATAATGTGAGAGATAGTAAACTTGGCAAATCAATAGCCAATGAGATGTGACTAGGAAAATAAAAAGACAAAAATAATGAAGGAAGCAAAGATGATATGCCTTTCTCTTGGATGGATCTTTAAAAATTTCTCTTAGATATGGGCCAACATGTATACGGAGCTTGAGGGTGTCTATTATAAAATCCTCATTTCTTGTAGATACTTGCATCAGACAAGTCAGCCCCTGAAAAGATCTATAGTGATTGTGCTCCAAATCAACCTGAACGTAGGAGCAAATGAAGTCAGCATAACGCAGCAAAAGGCAAATTTACAGTTGTCCTGTATAACAAAATGATTATTATTATCAACATGGATTATGATATTCACTTCCATCCCCTTTTCTGAGCCAACTATCACAGAAGGAAGTAAAAGATTGCAATAACAAAAAATAAATAAATAAATAAATCAAGCTGAAGCATCCAAGTAGGCACTAGAGGAGGAAAAGGTACATTTATACTTTTACATATAAAAGAACACAATGATAAGCGCACCTCACTAGCACGAAAAGTAAGTTAAACAGAAGAAAATAAAAGTATTACTAACCGCAAACTCAGAGACACCCCTCAAATTAGAAGCTAGGTCCTTCAGTGCTTTCACTTCCTCCACAAGCTTGAATGGGGTACTCTCCAAAGGGAGAGGTTTTACTGGCTCAACTTCACGAATATTTCTATCAACAAAGTCCAGAACAGCCAGCTTTTCCTGCGTACAGAAGTTGCATTACGTTAGTCAATGCATGCATGAATCCTATTCAACATTCCAAAAATGACTGCAGAAATAGAAGTTTAAAAAGGATAGAAACAATCTTTTAGCAGTCCTGGTAGAAAGGCGGAAAATACCTTTATAAAATGATGAATATAAACGCAAAAGGGCAAACGTATCCAAATTCTAAAGCATACGCACACAAGAACACCCAAAGTTCAGAAACAACATTCTCCAATGACACAAGAACATGCAGAGAAGAACTGTTATGACTATAGCTTACTAAACTCATACTGTTAGAATGCAGTTCATATTACCATTAAAGATTTGTTACAAGTACGTTCAAGAAGTAAAAGTAATTGCTCTACTTGTAAAGCAAAACAAAAATATTGCTGTCCGATGAGAAGACAAGTACTGGGAAGGACTGAAGATTTTGTGGCACTCTAAAATGTTAGCTTCTGGCTAAATCCTATTGCTACATATGATGCTTCAACAGCATCCAACCAGTGACTGATCAAATCTTGAGTTGCTTCAGCAGCAGCGTAAGATCCAACACTGGCAACTAATGAGGTTGTGTAGGGATGTGTGCCTATTATTGTAATCTAGAAAATTGACTCTGTTAAAAAGCACGTTCCAGGATAACGATATTCACATCAAGCGGGTCTGTGAAGAAACGATGTCCAAAAGAATTCACAGCAAGAGCCATAAAAAAAATGAGACAATAAAGAATAAAGAAACAGGGAGGGATAGATGAAGCATGCTTTGGAGAAGGAATGGATGCAGAGGAACGAACCAATGGGTGGATAAACTGTCCCCCGTCCTCGCTCTTCTCAAGCCAAACGTGCTCAAAGGGCTGGTTCTTGTTGTTCACTAGGATATGATACTCATCCTGTGGCCGGGGGATGGTGGGTATATGAAAAGGAACCTTGGAGCGCGCCGCGGTCGTCGTCATTTTGTCCCTCATCGCCACCTTAACACCCTGCGATGAGTTTGAAGACAAAAAATCCTCATCTTTCTCATTCTCGCGCATGCTAGCCCTCTTCTTCTTCCCATAAACCAGCTGAAACCCGCTCTCGTCCTCCCCCCCAATCTTTACCCCGCTCTCCTCTTCCTTCTCCCTCAGGCTCTTGAATTCGTCCATGGAGACGCCAAACCTTTCGAGGAAATCGTCGTTGAGGTTGACCAGCCAATCAAAAGCCTCGTCGAGATCGTCCGGGAACGGCGGGGGCTTCTTGCTGCCCCAGAGGAGGGGGGAGGCGGCGACGCTCCTCAAAGAAGCCTCGGAATTGGCGATGATCTCACTGAGTGGGGCCTTGAACTCGGCGAAGTTGTTGTAGAAGTGGAAGTCCCTATCGGAGGGGATTCCTCGGGAGCGCCCGGCGAGCTTGGCGGCAGCGGAGGAGAGGGCGTCGGCCTTGTGCTTCAGGGACGATTCGGAGGCAGGAGGGGAGTCTGGTTCCATGGATCGAAGAGGGGAGGAGTGAGTGCAATAACTAGGGTAGAACGTTTAGAAGGATTGGGAGCCCTAGAAATGGAGGGGATGAGAGGGAGGGGGAGGGGGGAGAGATAAAGGAGGAGGGGGAGGAGAGATCAGAGAGAGCCAGGGTTTTGCCTTTCTTTATCGGTCTACTTATCTAGGGTAAGGGTTTTGCGTCCGCCATTGCCGGGGTTACGGAAGGAAGGGTTCTCTTCGGCGGGCTTCTAACTTCTAAGCAGTAGGCCTGGGGAAGCAAACGGCAGAGGACACGCCGTTGCTCAGCACCCAATTCACCTTTCTTTACCTTCCGACTTCCGAGTGGTTTTCCTCGTGTGTGCGCATTAATTTTCGCCTTCGTTTTTTAAGTTTTTTATTTATTTTTTTATTTGTTATAAGATACATAGATAGTGTCCTGCCACGTGTCGGTGACGTAGTGGCACGTGATCTCGATGATGGGTCGTACGAAACGAGCGTGGTTGCAGCCCGGAGCATATACTGGGCCGAGGTGGCCCAAGTTTCAGTCCAGATTGGAGTTCGAAAATAACGCGCTGGGCCGGTTTTAACTGAAAATAATAATAATAATAATAATAATAATAATACCAACCGTTCTAAATGCATTTAGTTACGAAATTAGTACTCGAAATTTTAAATTTGAATTCTAAATTGTTCTATTGCTAACGAGCTATTATTGAACGAGATTGCTCAAAAGCAAGGGTGAAAGTGAAGGGAGTACTACGATCATAACCCACAGCTGGATGGCTGTAATCACCAGCTAACAGTGTGTGTCCTAAGCTTATAGGGTCCACTGGGTAGCGCAGTCGCAAGACCCATCCGGGGTGGCTCCTTGAAGTTGGGGGATCCAACCCCACTTGGTGCAACGGTGCATCGTAAATTGGGGGTCTTATCGCCCGCTCTTCTAAGTTGTTCCCGGATTCGGTTGCTTGATTTTGGGCTGGGTATGGGTTAGGGGGCATCTTCCGGGCCTTCCTTGCATAAACTTGTCACGTCTTCCTTCTAGTTACCTTGTTAACATTCATGATTTCATCCGTTGTAGGTTAAGAGGATCAGCTCTGTTTTGCTGTTCCAATGCACGTGAAGGTCATAATGATAATCCAAAAGAACCAGCAATTTAACCAAACCGCTAAGCAAAAGCAAATGGAAATGATCAAATAACTGCAGACAAAGCTCCAAGAGGCCCAGCCAAAAGTTGTACGCACTTTCGGATCCATAAGATCCTCACTGCTGTGTATGCACAAACATCACGAATCTGGGCACCACCAGCCCGTGGTTGTTTCCATTCTACAAAAGTGAACCCAAACCATATCAATCTGTTTTTACATCACACTGTGTACTAGCTACAGGGTTGGCGACTGTTCGAACCGGAATGATAGGTATCGACTCCCACCACTCCCTCAACCTCCTGTTCCCTTGCGAACTGGGCTTGGACTTCACCACCATAGAATTTGCAACAAAGCAATACAAGGTTAATCCCATTAAGATGTACTTGAATGGGACTGCTCCTAGTAGAATCGCAAATCCTGCCATCGCCAACATTGCCGCATTGGTGTGCTGCCGAGACCGGAAAAGATTTAAAAAAAAAAAAAAAAAAAAAAAAAAAAAAAAAAAGTTACGTCAAATGCTGCTACTCAAATTCAAGTGTTAACATGAAAGTGTTGCTCCCGAGCCAAATTATTAGTCTTCAGAGCACTGTCTGATGCTCTACTCAAACAATCTGGACCAAATTATGTCGGATGAATGCAAAAGTGAAAAGGATGTATAAGCTGTTGCAAGTACCTTCGGGGCCCTTGAGACCATTACTGACCAGAGCTTCAGAATTGTGATGTTTGCTTTCTTAACTAATTCTTGCAAATTTTTCAGGCCATGCTGAGCTTCAACTATACTTTCCATTGTTGTTTTATCCGTCGAAGTATCAACGACCATCTCTCCGCATCTCTCTCCAATTCTTTTCCATCTGGCCCAAAGCATCACTCCATCTGCCGCCATCAAGAATGCTGCTAGTGCATAACCGACCCATTCTCTGTTTTTTAGAGGCCAAACACACAAATTATACTTCATTGGAAAAGTCATCTTTTGCGCTTCATGACTGTGAATACTTACTTGTATATGATGACCAAAGTCATTGCAAGAATAATAATTGTGATCGGTGGCCTCTCCCAAGAAATTGTACTTTGGATCCAGTTTAGCATGTTCTTAAGCGGGCTAAGTAGACCCTACATGAGAAATGACACAAGAGTTGCAGAACAATTGGCGGAAGAAAGCAGAAAATTATAGCAACAAAAAATAGAGTAAATTAGCTAACAGTAAATTACCATTAGAACAAGAAGGCTATCACTGATCCCTTCCTCTCTCATCTCCTCAACGGTTGCTTTAGCAGCTCTCACCTCCATTGCCTCCTCTCTTACCTGATCAATAGTCATCTCTAGGGCAGCCAAAGAGTCCGCATGGCTTCTTGCTTGTTCTTCAAACCCTTCTTTCATCTCGATACTAGCGGCTATAGGATGAGACATGTTTAAACTCTTCAATATAGAGGTTGCACTACAAGGAGTTATCTTTGTCGTTAGCTTCACACTATTAGCTAATTGTTCCAACACATAATCCCCCTTAGGCTGGTCCTCATAGAGGGTGAATATCAAGAAATTGGTGGGGGCTGGCGGCGAGATCCTTAGCATCTCCCTCGCTGCGTGGAGTCTTAAGACTCCCAAGGTGGTCCTTGAGTTCACTTCCCATGCTTGCACCGCCGATTCTATGTTGAATTTAGATACGAAGTGGTGTAGTAAGGTTACTTCCTTTACTAAAGTAAGCCAATGATCACGCCTTGTTGAGCTAGTCATCTCAGGGAACTCTAAGACAAGGTTTTGTAAATATAGAACGAATTTATTCGCTAGTTTAACAAGGAAAAAATAATTATACAATTCTTTGGCCCACATATCTAAACATTCATCATAATTTTAGAATTAAAGTATCTTACAGCTGAGAGGACTCGTATACTATAGCTTTATCAAATAAAGGAGCACCCCAAGGTCCCGTTGAAGCTGCTTTGACTTGATGATCCACTCCAGCTTTTGATAGGTCAACTTTTAAAGCAGGTTCATAGGATATTACTCCCGACGCCTCGAAGTACAATGCCTTATTGGTTAGAGAGAGTCTACCTGATCAAATGATGGCTGAAATTTAATTTTATTGTTAATTCTATGGATCAGAAACTCAAATTGCTAAACTAATAAATTGTTTTCATGTACCTGATAGTTCTAACTAATTGACACATCAAAAAATGTGCAAGAAGGAGAAGGAAACAAAAAGGAAAAAAAAAAATAACTACAAGCAATGTGACCTGGCCAACTGGATGCTCCGATATGGCGCACAACTCTTTGTGTTCTGGCAGTCCCTTCTACGTGCAAGATGAACTCATCTTCCGCGAGTTGACAGCCAGTTGGTGTTGATTGTTTCTGCAGGTACCTAACACACCTAAAAGCACATGGCCATAACTATGTTAAGGTTAAAACGTGTTCTATCAATTGTACTGATTGGTATTTGTTGTTTCTCCAGGTACTCAGCGCATGACGGTAACTGTGTTAAGTTTAAAACATGTTCTATAAATTGTACCGTACTAGATGGAGACACTTTAGGTCGTCAAATGTAGTATTCGCAGAAAAGCAGGAGTATGTCTAAACTGTTTTTGTTCTACCTCATAAGAAGCACATACTTCTGTTTATTTTCATTGCAGGCTATAAACTTTGAACTAGTTAATCAATTTTTCCTAACATAGTATCGTATTCTGCTAACAAAAAAATTAGGTAACAGCAGAAGAGGTGAATTACTTGTCAATTTCTTTCAAGAACTTATCATAGGCAGGGAAATGAAGCCGGTGAGCAGTGGACGCCGTAAGGGTTTCAAAAGTGAACCGCGCATTAACGACATCCGAAGGTAACGGAAGTATCGACCCAAACCATAAATATGCATCTTCTCCGATGCTTGGCTCTTCGTTGACCTAGAGCACCAAGCTTCAATTTGAAAGCATTCTACAGCACAAAGTCCTTCGAGATCATTCTGTACTAATTAGTGTAACAGAATGTTCCCCCGGAAGGATCATGAGGTGTTATAGTTTTTTGAGTTTACTTACAAGGAGAGGCATGATATCCGAATAAAAGAGGGAAATATCGTCTTCCATATCTCCTTCGTTTACTTGCAGAGGTTCTTTCGTATCTTCTTTCTCCTTTGCAATGCTCTCCTGCAATGGCGAGTAAAAAAAAAAAAAAAAAGAGATAAGCGAGCTCATACGAGAGCAACTCTCTGACTAGAAAACTAAATGCTATAAGATCGGAGCATTTCTCTTCGCCCACAAGAAAGAAAAAGAAAAAAATGTTAGACTGAATTAAGGAGGGCCGATATGCGAACCGAATGAGGCTCTTCATCAGTTAAGGGTGCACCGGGCCTCTCCCAAGCCAGCATCATATCATAAGTGAATCGGCTAAAAGAACCATCAGTGATCTTCTCCCCAAGGTCAGAAGATAGAATCTCAAGTGCTTTAAGGCTGCAGAACTCCACTAGTCTTCGCGAGTAGTTGTCTACACCGGGCTTAAAGCTCATCTCAAACTCCGCCGCCAGGGCATCTACAGAAGCATCCAGGGTCCTGAAAAGTTTCAAGTCAGCCCCTCTGATAGAATTATAAAGAAAGATCGGACACCGATCAACCAAAAAAAAAAAAAAAGTTGATGCATATTGCTACAAAATTGGATGGTCGTGCATTGCATTATGTTGTCAGGCAGTTTGGCATGAATGAGGACAACAACATACTTGTGTTGGCAACTTTGGAGCCAAGCTCTTGAGCTACTACATCCAGTACATGGATCCGAAATACTAATTGTTGACGTCAACTAATCTAAAGAACTAAGATGAGTTCATTCATGCTTTTAAGGTTTCTTAAGGAGAAATGTATGCTTTTTTTCGTTCAAATTAACTAAGTTCTTTTTTTTTTTTCCGGAGAACAAAAAGAAGATTACTGATCTGAAAGTTTCTGTTCTCTTGCTCAATCAACTGAGTGAAGAAACACAAGACCATTGCTGCGATTTAATGGCGTTCCAGTAGTTTTTTATATCCATCGTTCATTTTTTTTTTTCCCCATGAAAAAAGAAACGAGAGACCCAACCACCCAGCCTATACGAATTTTCAATAGTTTTCCTTTTGAGCATTAGCTACCTGTCGTAAATGACGGAAATTAAGCAATATCACGCAGTGAAATGATAAAAGAGTCAAAAATCATGCGCACTGAAAAACTAGCTAGGGACCTAAATAGCAGCCGACAAAATGCTAGTGCATGACCACAAAAGGACCCTATAAGAGATCATCACAGAAAAGAAGCAGTCCTTTTTCTTTTTTTTATCTTTTTAACTGTCTCTAAATTGGAGTGTTTATAACTCTTGTTATATTCTCAAAAAAAAAAACAAGAGGGAAAAAAAAAAAAAACAGAGTTAATGGGTATATGCATATACTGAGCGCATCTTTGAAGCACGTCGTTGGCAATGGCGGATAGGTGCTTCCTCATTGCGTCTTCCCCAGGCCACTCACCTTCGCGGCGTACGTGCACCTTTTTTCTTTCTTTTTTTTTTTTTTTACACTCCCCGGGGAAGGGTGTTTTTAGATGGGGTTCGTTGAGAGGACTCCCCATTGTAGCGTGGCATGCGATCGACGTGTCGTAGTTCATGCGGCTACGCGTGGCGAGTAAACTACACTTGTTCCTCGTCTGAGGCTCTGCGTCCGCAGCTGTGCATGCAGGAGGAGGAGAGGGTCAGGGGGCCCGATCAGCTGTCCATCCGCGAATAAGCTACGCGCCAAGTCAAACGTGGGCCCCACAAAGCAGCGCCACAATGAAGGATGACGTGGAGCCAGAGGGCCATCTGGTTATTGTAGGCTATCCTGGGGGGCAGAATCGGAACGGACCGTAGAAAGCGACGAGACGAGGAAGGGCAGGCCCCCCTCCCCCCCCCCACTCTGACTCCGGTGGTCTCGACGGCTGGCCCCGTCGGGTTTCGAAGCAAAGCGCCGAAGGGAAGCGGGGAGTGCTGGGAGTCGGCGATGCAGTCCACCTCCCTGCCACTCAGCATTGTAAAGATTTTTTTTTTATTTTTTATTTCTTTTTCTGTTTTGTTCTTTGATAAGCAAGTTCTGAGAAATCTTCTCGATGCCTTTATCCTTATGATTTTCTCGCTTTTTTTTTTTCCTTTCTTATTATATCGCTCTTCTCTGCTCTGATGCTTTTATACAGTTGAAAATTTTCCAAATGAATTTTGTGGGTTTTGTTTTCGGTGATCAAAATAATTGGTTTTAAAAAACAAAAAAACAAAAAAAACAAAATTGAGTGGAAACCCTAGTACATGTAGTTCTCTCTTTGAAGTTTAACCCTGGCATGTTTCCCCCCCCGAACCCTCTGTTTCGCAATGCCAAATTGCCCGCATTTGTATATGCAGCCATTGTGGGGTTCGGTCCAACAATGGCTGAATAGCTTCACTTATTTAAGAAAACTAGTTGAGAACAAAGAGAGGAGGGAGGGGCCCACTCTCGCTGTCTCCCACCCTCTCTTGCGTAGTAAAAGTTTCATTGGCAGCGAACTAAATCTTGTTTGACTGAATAGTTCGCTTAAAAAACCTTAATTATATCTAAATTTTGTATGCAAATTATTTTGAAGTCTCCATAAATAATGCAATACGAACGAGTTGCTTGATATCTTGTTATTTTTTGATCAACATGGACGGGGAAATTTACAACAATTCTACAGGAATGCGATACGACAGGTAGGAGTTTTATTCATGAGCTGCATTATAGAATTTACTGTGTTCATTGGTCTTCCATGGCATGTTCATTTTGACCCGGGAGGGTTGATTAAACCTCTAGTAAATCTATATTGGCAAAAGAAATCCTACTGCATGACGGAGTGGACTTGATTGATTTGAGTTTCAATTGTAAATTACATTTTTTTCCCCCCTCTGAGAAGCTGACTCGTCCAAGAAGATAAATGACTGAATTACTAGCATGGCAATTATGACTCATATCATAGGAAGCAAAAAGAAAAAAGAAAAATCAAAGTGAAAGCACCGTAAGAGCCTGATAGGTGTGCCCAGTAGTAGTAGAAAATGGATTTCTGCACTGTTTCCAAACCTTTTATTTGCAACAAGTGCCTAAATCTCAGTGCTATTTTTCCAGCAGCACAACTAATATGCTCAGGTGACTTGCAGAAGTGTTTGGTTCTGCAATTATCACAAATCCACCCAGTATGCTTCAAAGCTCTGAAATCCACGCAAAAAATTTCTCTGTTTCTATTTTCACCATACATCTTTCTGGATATCTCATCTGCACTGCCGCTTATTGAAATTTCTACTTGATAGCAACTTTGTCAACAACGCCCTCAATCTCCTAAAGCCAGCCCCAGGCTTTAAAACTCCTGTCCTCCCTTTGCTTTGACCATCTGAGCACCTCGTAATTTCCCCATCAGAGCACCACCCCCCGTACGTGAACTGTTCATTCTTTCTGCGAAGGAGCTCCCTATCTATCTTGTCAAGGACTGGGTCATTCTTCTTGAATTTCCTTGCAAATGCTGCGCTGCTCAGAATCATCCTCCTGTAGTCCTTCATTCCCAGGGTTAGAGGGTGCTGCTTTGGTGGATTGTCCCACATGATATAATGGAGATCGTGGTTCACCGTTGTGTTTTTATAGTAATTTGAGTTGCAAATTACTGTCTGAAAGTAGCCCTCTGGCGATGAGATGAAGTTGGTGTAATAGAGGAGAAGGGTCCTTGGTAGGTTGTCCCAGCCCAAAACGCAGTATTCCGCAAAAGATCTCGAAAGCACGGTCCAAGCAGAGCCTGATAGCAATAGTCGCAATAGTTAAATCTAAGCTGAGCTTGTAAAACAAATATATAATCAAATCAATTGTGTATTGTTTTTCTTTTGGCCTTAAAGTTCTTGTTGATTTGAGAAAAGTAGATAAAATTTTTTTTGCTCCATCGTTTGTTTGTCGGTAGGATTAGTACACTGCACTTAAAGCTAATATCTATCTGAACTGCCGACACATTTTCAAATCAATTCATTGTACAGCACACAAGCATGCACACCTGCTGGTAACTAGTAGCTTGGGAGGTGTGCTGAACTGCTTTTAATATACTAAAACAGGTCCTAGATCGGAAGAGAACAGGGTGCATCCTTTGCATTAGTAAAGGCCATGGCAGGAGCAGACAACTATCTTGGTAGAGCAAGCTTTATTAGTTAGTACGTGGCAAAACTAAAATTTGGATAAGCAGAGGTAGATATTCACTTGGTTTTGTCTGTAGGCTACCTTCACTACCTTAATCTAATTTTCAGTATGCTTGACGTTTGCTCTTCAGATGCTGTGAATAGCTTCAGATCAATACGGCAAGGTTAAGCATTGTTCTTTTTTTAAGATTTGTTTGGTTTCGTTATCTACATTTATCTGAAACCTAATGTCCTTTCTGTAAGATGTGTTTGATTTGGTTACCTGCATTTATCTGAAACCTAATGTTCAACAACAATACTGCACATCCCCCATGAATAATGTCTAATGAAGTCCTAATCTTCGTCAGAGTTATATTAAACCAAAAACCTATATTTCAGTTTGTTTTCCTGCTAAATTCTTGAATTGAATCACAAGTATATTATCTGCCTAGGATATAAGCATAACAAGCACCTTAATATAGCATGTGCTTTTAGTCAACAATCCAAATTTTGTTTCATACAGACTCTTAAAAATGAAGAAAGAAATGTTTCAAGCAGACTAACTGGTTTGAAATTCCTTTTTTCTTAGCTATTGTTGAGAAGTGTGTCTTGATTGGCTAGAAAACCCATATCGGAATGTAAACTTAAAAAGAGTCTGGTGTAAATGCTGCTGTGTATTAGTCCCTTTACTGTGCTTTTGTAGGATTCAACACTTTTGATTCTCAGTGAGTTTTATTCTCGTTAACCTATTTGCAGTCAGTGACTTCTCCCTGGCAGACCTGGAATTATTAGAACCACATTGACTAGTCCGGTAAGACACGAGGGTTTATATGATAATATATTGAAAAACATGAGATGCATTGAGAGGGTCTCCTTTTCCAGTATAACTAATAGAAAACACTAAAGAGCAGTACTTACACGGTAATCTTTCTTTCAGAGTCTTAGTAGATATATATTAATAAAAATTGGCAACCCCTAATAGCATAAAAACACACTCGGCTCGCAAAAGGAGCCTTGAAGAATTCCTGACATGTTGGAACTTGGGAGCCATCCTTACTGAGTATTACTATGTGTTTACGACGGTCTCATCGCGAAATGTGAGCATCATGATTTATGTGGTATTTCTTACCACATAGTTGAGATATCTACGAAGAAAAACAGAAATGTATGGTTTTCACTTGCAAACCTGTGTAGAGCTTGAAAGCAGTGGGCAGGCTCCTCTTCTGGGTAGACCGGATGATCTCCGACTTGTTGAGACTGTAGAGCGCAGGGTCTATGATGATTGGCCTTGCCCTTTTTCTTCTGAGAAACTAAGAATTCCAACCATCAGCAAATGAATCAAAGCCTCCTCAAACCCAAAATACTAAACAGTGAAAACAAAAAAAGAAGGGGACATGAACATGTCCTTACATTTTCCAACCCAAGTGGCTTGTGTGCTCCACGAAGCTGAGATCTCTAGGCAGGTTGGAGAAGGCCGTTATTAGATCTACACAAAATGGTCCGGAAAAAGATTACAGTGCGAGTGTGCAAATTAGGCAAGGTCGGTTATTCGGAGATTTTGAATCTTACCATCTTGAGTGATCAACGGGTAGTCGGAGGCGCTGAGGTTTATGAACCAATCCCATTGGCACCTCCTGAGAAGGATTGAGAGGCCATGGAGAGTGGTGGAGAGCATGCTGGGGCCCCTGTAGGTGACGAGGTTCGACTTGTGTACAATCCAAACGTTGCCTATTAGGGAAAATGTGGGGTGGTCGGAGACGAATTGGGTAAGGAGGTGCCGCTCCTCAGGCGTTGCCTCGAGGTCGAGGTGGAGAAGGTAGTAGTTGGCGGGATGGTAGATCGCCGTCAGGGTGCGCTTTAGCCTATTGACATCGCCTTTGGAGGCGGAGATGAGGTAGGCAAAGCTGACCGGGTACGGTTTCTCGGGTCGCCCGGAAGAGTTGGAGTGGTTGCTAGATTGGAATATAGAGAAGGGTAGGACTGACGGAATGAAGAGGAGGGAGAGCAGGAATGTGGTGAAGATGAAGGAGATCATCAGTTCTTTGATGCCCATATTGGAGTGTGATCAGAAGGGGATTAAGCAGAATGAATTTAGATGTCGGGGGAGATGAGAAAGAGAACCTAATTAAGGGAGGTAAGAATATGAATCTCGTGCTTGTGGAAAGAGAGCAGCCTACAGACAAGACATTGGGAAGTAAAAGAAATGTTTTCCCATGTCTTTGATTGGGCTAGAGAACAGAGGCTGTGCCAGAGAAGAGAGGTTGGGCTAGAGAACGGAGGTGGTAATTTGGCATTAAGTCGGGGAATTTTCTTGTCACAAATGGCTAGCACAATGGTTACAGATTCTTGATTTCTGTTTCAGTTTCTTCTCCCTTCCCTCTGAGAGAGAGAGAGAGAGAGAGAGAGAGAGAGAGAGAGAGAGAGGTGGGCAAGGAGGTGCTCGCTTGTCATGAGATCTCGTAAGCTTCAGAATGGATGACTCGTTAGCTGCGGTGGTGATGAAATGAGTAAAGTAATCAAACCTTTCCCAGGAAAACAAGAGGTAGAGAACTTTCCCAAACAAATTGTGCCTGTGCGTGTGTGTGTGTGTGTGTGTGAGAGAGAGAGAGAGAGAGAGAGAGAGAGAGAGAGAGAGAGAGAGAGAGAGAGATCTACTGGCACTAGTAGGAGAAAAGTAGTTATCAGTAAGGGTAGTAGTTTAAGGTGATGGTGATTGGACTCTTCCCATGATGGCAAGGGATAGAAAGATTAGATCTGGTTCCTTCCTTGGAAGGGAGGACTACGCATGGCAGGTCACCTCGCTTTGTTTTGGACGGTACATGAACCCTCCAACTAATCGACCTACATGCTAATTCTTATCCTGCTTCAAAAGGGTCTATATTTAAAACCCTCCTGTCCA
Source organism: Ananas comosus (assembly GCF_001540865.1). Classification (NCBI taxonomy): domain Eukaryota; kingdom Viridiplantae; phylum Streptophyta; class Magnoliopsida; order Poales; family Bromeliaceae; genus Ananas; species Ananas comosus. Next base: position 45,570 of record NC_033635.1, on the reverse strand, counting down.
GTAAAACTGTAAAAGTAGCCTATGCGTGAGAAAAGATGCTCATTAGTAGTTCCGAGAGTAATGATAGGCTTAATTTTATGAGGGAAAGAGTAAAAAAGTATGGTAGTGTTCCAATTGCTCAACTAGGAATTCTTTCTTTTACTGTTTACCTTCTTTCTTGTACTAGGAATTCTTTCTTTTACTTTTGCTAGTGCATTTAAGTATTAGCAGTACCAGGAGAGAGTAAACAAATATTAAAAGGTACATAAATGATTGTAACCACACAGGTACGTGCTATGCAATGCAATGCAATGCAATGGGTAGACTCAATCAATCAGAACGAACTCATCTGTAAACTATCCATACTAATGATAGCATCTATTTACCAACCGTCCCTAGTCCGAGTGGCAAAGGATTTGATGTTTGGTATCCGAGATTTTAAGTTAAAATTCTAGTTGATTCGCATTTCTATCTAAGTTTATTTCTAAATAAAATAAACGAAGCGGGTAACATTTTACCTATCTCTCTCTCAAAAAAAAAAAAAAAAATAATAGCATCTATTCCTACCATCCAAATCATTTAATCTATATAAGGTTATGGAAAACTGGTTTTTTTCTTTCTGATTCAGAGTGGAAGTCAGCTTTCAGTTTAGTATGTGGATTGTGGAAATAGAATATATAAGAATTTAAAACCTGAAGTTAAGACCTGTAGAGAATGCTAGCATTGTTTTGACTAGTCCTAGTAGTATATACAATAACAACTTTCCCTCAAAATATCCTATAATAATTTTTCTCTGCAGTTGACTGGCCGTCCTGAGTGCAAGTGGCAAAAATTTCAACAATTGATACTCAAGATTTCATATTCGAAATATAATTATTTTATATTTTCATCTAAGTTCATTTTTTAAAAAAAAAGAGCTAAGAAGAATCTTATTTCAGCTTCCCTCTACACTAGAAAGTTTCATTTCAGGGAAATCCGCAGTGACGAAGGGTGGCAATGGCAATTTGGGCCGGACCTGTTTTGAGCGGTTCCTGATCCAAAATTGAACTTTTGAAGGATTCATCTGGGCCTCGATGGATTGGGCCAGCTTGTGGTCCGAGCCCCCCACTCTTAGTCAGGTTCCACGAGTGGGCCTGAATCGGGGCCGTATTTGTGGCGTACTTGGCCCATTAATTTGGACCCTGCGCCGACGTCATATGCTAATCCGTTCGTGGGAATCCAATAATAATGACATAAAATATTCCAAGTTTGCTAATATATATTGTCATATAGATGAATGAGCCAAATTATTGCCGTGAACCGAGCCCCCGTAGGCCATGAGACTAATAAGTTAAATACGTGTGTACGGATCTTACCATTCGCTGCTTACGTGCTAGAGGGAACAGGTTAGGGTAGGGCTGTAGGGCAGGGTATGGGGTAGGGCTTTTGCGATAGAACCAACTACAATCCCAACCAACTTTGGCTGCATTAATTCAAGTCACGCCAAAGTTGAGCGGCGCATACTCCAAACGCATGCGTCAAATTTGCAGGAACAAGACTAGAATTAACTAACGGAGACGGTAATCAAACAAAATAGTCGCTTGAACATGGAACGCTTAATTCCTAGAGTAAATAAAATCCAAGCCATTATATTTATATATATATATATATATATATATATATATATATATATATATATATATATATATATATATATATATATATATATATATATATAGAGTTAGGNGGGACCACCATCATCCTAACCATACATCTCATGAATCAATGGTTAAAAATTTATGAGTACAAGGGAGTCTATACTCATAAGAGTATAGTGCCCCAGTCTATATATATATATATATATATAGTAGGGTTACTGTGCAATTAGAAGTACAACAGTCCTTATATTCCTAAGTTTCTAACCATCCATCAATTTTGATGGGTGATTAGGATAAAAGAGAAAAGAGAAATTGAAAATAAATATAAAGAGAAGAGAATTGAGACACCCATTTTTTTTTTTCTCAATTTTTCTTCTTTTTTTTATCCTAACCATTCATCAAAATTGATGTATGGTTAGGAACTTAGGAACATATAGGTTACTGTGCTCCTAATAGTACAGTAGCCCCGCTATATATATATATATATATATATATATATATATATATATATATATATATATATATATAAAATTTATTGTTTAGCCTATAAGTTCGTGTCCACGGGCCCTAAAGTAACTTTCCGTCCGGCTTCCTACTGGCATGCGCAGAGGTTTGAGGGAACTAAATTATTAACAATCGCAGTGTCCTTTTTCCTCATTATATTAAAAAAAATGAAAAAAAAAGAACAACGCACCATGTCCTCCTTTCTCACATTTTTTACTGTACACCGTGCGCCATTATATGGTTCGATATGTACGTAGCACGACCCATGGGGAGCCTCCGACGAACGTTGAGATGGTGTCATGAGTTGAATCTTAACGTTAGCACCAACGGCAGATTTGGTTGCCTCAATGCCAGTGGTGAACACACCCAGTAGTACCTAAACCTTATTTGTTTGTCATACATATTAATTATCGTCTACTAACTTAAAATACAATGCATTTCTCTACACTAGATACTTCCTTTGCCTCTACATTGTTTCCTTATTGAGAAGAAGATTATGGGAATAAAGAAACAAGTTAAAAACCTTTTACGGCACCTACCTGACCAAACCATTCTATTAATGTTCCATTGTCTACATGCATTGATTGTTATTGGATAATACATAATATAAATCCTATTAACCAAATGGTGGTGGCGATTCTTTAAAGAACCACGTCTGCAATGGGGGAAGCTGGTAATTGCACTATATTACACCAGAAGAAGGCCGTTACATGAGGGAGGGGCTTTCAGGGCTTACTCTCAGTGGTGGAGAAGCGTGATGACTAGTCGTGAGGTATTTAAATGTGGCATTTTGTATGGGCTCGGCAATGGGCAAAACATTAGAATGTGGACTGACATTTGGATTGATGAAATCCCTCTGAGCACTCGGTTCCCTCGATTATTTACCAGAGTCGTGAACAACGGGGTTATGATCTCACAATGCTGGAATGAATGAGGGTGGAGATGGCGTTTCATTCTCAGAGGTAGCTCTATGTCCTCCGACAGGGATGTGCGCCAACAGATCATGTCGCTCAAAGACCTTTTGCAGCATTATAGTCCGACCGATTCACAGGACTTAACTATGTGGCGATGGACTTCCAACCGATTATTCACAGTTAAATCCCTGTATGAGTTCACAACGGATGCCTGTCAGCAAGTAACAACCTACGATAAACTATGGAAATTGAAAATTCCGGTCAAAATCAAAATCTTCATCTGGATCGTACTCCGCAAGAGATTACTTACCGCCGACAGACTGATACGTAGAGGGTGCCCAGTGAATGAGAACTGCATCTTCTGTGCGGTCGCACCTGAGAATTGCGACCACCTGTTCAGGGACCGTGTTTTTGTCAGATACCTTCAAATTAGCGTTAAAGGAGCGGGGACAAGCGATCTAGACACTGGGGATGCTAAACAACTTTGGACTGAGATTGCTGAATCCACCATTGCCGGGCAGAGGGAAAAAAGGCTCACATGTTTGGCAGCAATCTGGTGGGTGGTCTGGACGGAGCGCAACAAGATAATCTTCGGCGAGGGCTCCCCCAACGCTACTACTGCAATTGGTCGTGTTGCTTCGTTCATGGAGGCGTGGACCAAAGCGCTTGACCCTTGATCGTCGGTGTCCGGGCATTCCTGCCGCTTTTCCTTCGTCTTCTTTCTGCGTGATCGCATCCTTGTTTTGTCTTCCTATTGTTGTTTTCTTTTGTTGCGTTTCTTTTGTTTTGTTTTGTTGCGTTTCTTTTGTTGCGTTTCTCCGGTTCCTTTAGGAGGCCCTAGCTGTCTCTACATTGTACGCTAAATTCATTTTGCTTAATGAATGAAGTATGTAGCTTGCTACCTCTTTCTCAAAAAAAAAAAAAATCTATTAGTATTTAACTAACTAAATTTTATTGTAAGACTTTATTAAAAAACTCTAGGCATGCTTAAATCACCGCGATCTGCTAATGCAGCAACCAGTATAGGAGGCACAAGGAATAAAATCCGAAACCGGAAAAAGCATGGGCTGGTACATGATACTACAAGTACAAAGTTAATATATATTCCTTATAGAATATACATCTTATATTCACT
>NC_033635.1:35866-40360 GCF_001540865.1 Ananas comosus | reverse complement strand
TTTTTTTTTTTTTTTATTATTTTTTTTTTTTTTTTTTTGGGTCTTATTTTTGTGTGTGTGATTGAGAGGAGATTTTACTGCTTACGACGGCTTTGGTTGACATATCTATTAATAGATGCTTGTAATTGACCCTTGCAATTAATTAACCTGCTCTTTCCAATTGGATTTTCGATCTAGGCAGCACTTCCAGGTGAGTATCGCAAGATGCGTGGGCTTCTTCTTTTTTCTTTGTTTCGTCTCTCTTTTTTTTTTTCTTTTTTTTTCTTTTTTTTTTTTGTTTTTTTGTGCTCTAGCTCTCAATTGCTGGAGCTTTCCATTAGTAGCGAACAAGGAAGATTTTGATAATATCCTACCAGAGTGCATGATGTGACGGTCTAACGTACTTTGGTAGTAGACTGCATGAAGTTGCACCAATTAAACTTCACTAACATATGTAACAATATATATAATTAATGGGAACATTTTTCCTTGAAAAAATTCGATCCAATATATGTACTCAAAATCTCAGTCAAAGGAAGTTCAATCTAGTCAAACTAGTAGGTGAATAGTAATTAACTGATGAACCAGACTAGTTCAATAAAAATCACTGTCGGTAGTAAAATCATATTTTTTTAATAGTATGCTACCGTTTTATTCGTTATGCAAATGAACTCGGCTACAATGTGAAGCAATGGGGCTTCAGAACGAACGAACGAACAAAAAAAAAAAAAAAAAAAAAAAAAAAAAAAAAAAAAAAAAAAAAAAAAAAAAATCACCCCCGCTTAATGTTAGAACAACAACTCAGCCAGTGCTTAAGGTTCTAATCTTCGATGACAACCCAGTGATAGTTTTGAACAAACAAAAATCCTTCTGTTACGCTCACGCCACACAACCCACCAAGTGGCGGCAGTCGTGAGGTCTCTCCCATCCTGGGCTCCTCCCATGCTACAACTTGTCTCCCAAATTCCTGTGGAGGAAGCAGTGTCGCAAGAATTGCTTGTTAGGGAGAAGTCACTCCAGAATTGCCGAAGTACAAACGCAGCCGGCGAAAAGGTGATCCACAGTCTCAGCCTCCTCCAGACAGAAAACACATTTATCGTCACCACTCCACCACAAGGTAATGTTATTAGAGTGAGGCTACTATGCTTCTGGAAGCGCGGAGCCTTCCGTGCTTCCAGATCGTTTTCGATGTTGCGACTTTCGAATCGTCGATCGGTTCAGTTAAACTTGATCTAGAGTATTTGAAGTATCTAAAAAATAAATTTTATGATTTTTCGATATCATTTGCCTAATGATCGAAGGGGCTCAAAATTAATAATTTTAATGACCGTAGTGAGGCCGTTTGCAAGTTTAACGGTATAGAAATATTCAAATCACATAAAATTTTGATAGAAAATTCTTTATACTATATAAAACATGATCAATATCTTTGATCTAAAATTTTAAAGTCATATTATCACGTTTTGTAAGATTTTTAATTTCAGCCGTTGATTTTGAGCCCCTTCGTTCACTAAGCAAATAATATCGAAAAATCGCATAATTTATTTTCTAGATACTTCAAATACTCTAGATCAACATCCAGTTTAACGGAGGCCGACGACCAACCTCGCGAAGTCGCCAAATCAAAACGTACCTGAACACGAAAGCTTCGGTACTTCCAGAAGCCTTATGTAGCCTCAACTCCCAATAGTATATTATATACTATACTCAATATATTCATATATATACACACACCCGTTCGGTCTAGCTAGCTAGTATGCAGATTCCTGCCCGCGGAGCAGATTGAAGTATGAAAGCACTGACTGCGGTAGGAGAAGTGCATATCATTTTTCTGTGTTTATTTTATTAGCCAGTGGCTACGGTGTCTCCTGCATGCATTGACGCCATGAGGATCTGTATGCGTGCATATAGGAAAGGCATGCAGAATAGCCCTGCATCTGATTGCGTACTACGTCTTTGAGCCTGAATTAATTGACATTGCTTCCTGTCCGTCCGCTGAGGTTCCGGTATTGCGATTCTACTAACGTGAAGCGATCGAGCATGGCATGATCGAAATTAGACGAGCGGCATTTAATGTAGCTTACCCTGTATGGATTTAATTATATACATAACGTACATGTTCCGCATGCACGTACATTTTTTGTTGTCGCTCTCGCATCGAATGCGTGCATTGGCGAGCTTCTCGGAGTCAAACAGCGTGGGGTATATATTGGCCATATTTTGCTCACAAGTTCGTTTGCATGGCTGTTGAAAGATCCATTTGGTTCATCAATGATGTTAGCGCGGCCGCATCGCGATCACATATTGCTGTGCTAAGTAAGTAATCAACGTAGAGGAGGACTCAAATGTTTACACGCGATTGCTATGTTCCTAGTCCGGATGCGGCAGAAATCCATCTGCATATAATTAAATCGAGAAGCCTATACTCTTTTATTATAAAATTTTTTTATACTTCATAACATTTTCGGCCGGGTTGATGAGAATAATCGTCGCGGTTGTAGATATACAGACCTCCGATTATGGTGATTAGTAACGTTCTAGAATTCGAAATAGGATGATTGTTTGAATTGTATGCTCCATTGGTCTGAAATGATCAAAATAATAGATCTAAATCTTTAATCGAAGGTATAAAATAGTTAATACTCACAAGAATTATACCAGACATTTCCACTGTTACATTATGCTTATGATTACTAAAAATTCAAAAAGTCGGTGTGAGGATTAGTACATTTGTAATTAAGCACTCTTGGATTGGATTATGAATCGTAATAGACTCGAATTTTTTCAGATATAATATTAGCGATAGATGAAGGAAAATATTTAATTATCAAAGATATTGCGTAGCATATTGGAAAAGGGAGGTTCCAAAAATTAGTGGAGGTGGTAGTGGGCGAAGAGGCGAGGTGACAAAGAGCGCCACACCTCGCGCAGGACGCCGTGGACGTGACCAAAAGCTGCATCTGTGTTCGGGCAGCTGGTCCCCACCGGTTCATGTGCGCCGGTTTCTCGGCCGCTTACCCTTCCAGATATATTAAATACAATAAACATATGTATATATATATATATATATATACATATGATAGATTATTATGCTTTACTGTAGGACAGTAAACCCCGTTTTAGTATCTCTATCAGATGGTAACGATCGAAGGCAGAGAGACTGAGAGAGTGTCGATGCGCTCAGTCGAGGCGAGCGCCATGGAATGTGGTGTGGAGGAATATCGTGAAGTCTTGGACTAAATTAAGCGGCGAGATTCTCGCTCCTTCGGTTACGAGGCATATGCCGGCCCGGTCCTGACCGCTTCAGTACTGTGTATTTCCTATTCCCTTCATCAGTGATTACGTGCGGTTTTATCTGTCTCTAATTTTGGATCCTACTTAAGTTTTTAATTAATTTCGGACATCATACCATATTCTATACTGAGAGTAACGTCGTTTGGTCAGAAAAAAATGTATACTAATATTTATCTTTATCAGGAAAAGTAATAAAATATGTTCACCGTGGTAAAGCGGAAAAACAACCGGAAATTAATCGGATATAAAATATCATTGTGGAGAAACAGAAAATGAGGCTGCGGAAGTGAAGAGTGAGAGCGGAGGATGCGTTCGTTGTTCGTTTGTATTGTATTGTTCCTCCTGAAGCGAGTATTCGGGGCCGTTGGAGGCCATTGCGACAGAGAAGCTGAACGTAGATAATTTTATTCGCAACATAATACCTTCGCAGCTGTATAAGTAAATTAAAGCGCTTTGCTAGCGCTACTTCTACATGTCGCAGTCGTTTGGGATGCTGGAGCGAAGCACAACGGAAATCATCATGCAAAGCACAATAGGCCAGATGCTTTTTTATCCTCTATGGTCTGAGGGTCCTTAATTATCAGCTAAGCGAATAGCGCCAACCCATGCCCCATTGACGGGGAGGCCCGCTAGCGGATAGCTGAGGCCTCCGACCAAAAGTTGCTAAACAAATCAAATCCTTGGAAAGTGGGTTACGTGTTACAAATCCCAAACTGCTTATAGCTTGGCCTCTCGTGAACGGCAATTCTTATACAGGGCAGAATCATAGCGGATGTGGAAACTGAGCGACGAGCTCTGAGCAAGCTCTATGTCAGACTCGAATTCAGTGCTTGAATTAATTTCGAGGCCTAAAATCTAGGACTCAAAGTCCGCGGACTTGCAAATTAATTCGAGCGTAGCTCGAGCGAGCTAATTCTACGAGTCGAGCCGAGCCTCGACTCTAAACGAGCGATTGAAATCTCCTCGAAATTATATATCAACATAAGTTTAATATCTTATAAATATTACTACATCTTTGATGCAACAATGTTCATAGTTCAAAATACCAATCAATAATTATAAGAAATGTCGAGCTCAGGGTGACCTCCCTGACTAGATAAGGGCTAATTTGAATGTTATCATCCGTCTCTAGGAATCTATGCGCCCCACTAGCTGAAAGTCTGAAAGAGAGCCTCGCTCGTCGCTCACTTCTAGCGTCCTCCGCGTTCAAATATCTCTGTC
>NC_033635.1:21087-35841 GCF_001540865.1 Ananas comosus | reverse complement strand
TCACGTCGCGCCGCGACGCGGCCTGGAATGTGGGTTAGGAGTTATCCGTGAAAGTCTTGGAGCTAAATTTAAGGGAGATTCCCGCCGTCAGTATATGCGGCCCCGTCTGACCGCTCATACTGTGTACATTCTTTCCTTCCGCAATCAGTGGATTAGATCGGTTTTCACTGTCTTCTAATTTTGCGAATCCCTTACTTAAGTTTTAAATTTAATTTTTCGGACACATACCATATCGTATACTGAGTTAACGTCGTTTTGGTTCAGAAAAAAAATTATTATAATATTATCTTTTTCATCAGGAAAAATGTAATAAAATATTGTAAGTGGTATGTAACCGGAAACAAAAGGAAATTAATGGAAGTATAAAATATCATTTGTTGAGAGAACAGAAAATGACTGGTGCGAGGTCTGAAGACGTGAAGAGCGGAGGATCTTCGTTCTGGTTTCGTTTTGTTTGTTCTCATAAAGCGGATAATGGCGAGCCGTATTGACAGCGGCCATTGCGAACAGAGACAGCTGAAGTAGATAATTTATCCACATACATACTTGCATGTGTATTGAGTAAATTAAAGGTATCTTCGCTGCGGCTTTATCTCTACATGTCGCAGTCGTTCTTGGCTACTCGAGAAGTATGAAGGACAAGGACTATACATGCATAAGGACCAATAGCAGTTGACTTTTTATCTCTATGGTCTGCAGGTCTCTATTATCAGCTAACGTTAGCAAAATCCATGCGCCATTGAAAGGGACGGCCGTAGGCGCTAGCTGAGCTCCCGACCAAAAGCTTCTAAACAAATTCAAATTCTGGAAAGTCTGGTTACTTTGTTAAAATTAAAAAGCCAAATGGCCATTATAGCTTTTGGCGTTGACGGAGATTTTTATTAAGGGCAATCTAGGGGTTGGAAAACGGAGCCGAGCTCGAGCCAGCTTATGTCAGGCGTCAAATTCGGCTTGAAAGTTTAATTTGAGGCCTAACATCCTAGGCTCTCAAGCTCGCGCCTTGAATTTAATCTCGAGCGAGCTCGATGGGCCCTATCCGGTCAGCGAGCTCGAGCATCTAAACTGAGCGTCCGGTCGATTCGAAATTCTCGACAATATATACTAATCAACATAGTTTATTGTTCTATAGAATATTCTAATTTGAACACTCTGAAATTGAACATGTTCACTAGATTCAAAAATACAAAATAATTTATAAGAAAATGTGAGCTGGGTGACTTCCTGACTAGAATAAGAGGTAATCTTGAATGCTTATCACCGGCGGGTGAGATTGCTTCTAGATTATGTGCAATAGTGGAAATGTCCATGAAAAGAGAATGAGTGCGATTATGTAAATTTAGAGTTAGGCTAATCTGCAAATACTGTATGTACTTGTATGGGCGTTTATTTTATGGGCAACATAATGGCCGCCAATTAATTAACGCCTATCTATAATTAAAATACATTATATTATTAATAATATATATATATATATATAGTATTATATAATACTATATATACTATATAAATAATATATATGAGGTTCCGGTACATATACTTTTATTACAGTATTGCGCTCGTTAAATATACTCATAGGCCCCGTTTGGTTCGGGGTGTAAGAAAAAGTAGCTATTCCAGTGGATAGGCTCTACATTCAAGAGCGTTATTATGGTGATTAAAATTTTTTTTGTGTTTGGTTGCGAGGGTTGGACTTGTCTAAGATAGTGAAAAAAAGTGTATTGGTTGGAGTAGTGGGAGATAAGAGATAATGGAATTGTAATAAGAAGAAAAAGGTGAAAGCTCGGGATGCGGTGATGCCGGCGCGATAGTTAAAACTTGGGAGGGGAGTGAGGAGTTAATGATGATAAGAAGAAAAGTGAAATGGGCTCGGGATGCGTGCGGCCCTCGAACAGAGTTTCGTTAAAAGTTGGGAGGGGAGTGGGGTTCGGTAACCTCACTAACCGGTCTGGGAGTGGGGTTTTTTACTAACACCCCAAAAAGAGTTGTGTGTTTGGGTTATATAATTGGGGACGCTTAAGGGGTTTATTCCAACCCTTAACCCACAAGCAAACGGGTGAATAAGTTTATGACCATTAGAATTTATTCAATTTTAATCCATTTTCACTCCGTTAGATACATTACTATTTAACCAACTACCACTCAACCCTAGGGACCACTTCATTCTAAGTGGAGACCACATCTATCTAACACAATTCATCATCATCACGAGTTTAAAGCATTTAATGAGTCAAGGGTCTATACTTATAAGAGTATAGTTAGTCCAGTCTATATATATATTATATCGAACATTTCTCGAGTTAATTTCGAGCCTATGTCCGAAACGAAAATTGCGAGTAAATACTCAGCTTCGGCTTTAAATGAATTTCGAGGCTTTTATTTTGTTCAAAGTCGGGATATTTAATTTGAGGTCGAGAATGCTCGACTGCGAGCCAATACTCGAGCAGAACACGAGATCGAACGCAGAGCCGCGCTCGCTCGTTTGCCGCCCTAGGCAAATCTAGTAGGCCAGAGTTTTGGAGTGTGTTGAGGCATGATTTATGCTCACTGCGCGGCCCAAAGATGCGCCGCGACGGGATGACGAAAAAAAAAAAAAAAAAAAAAAGTTTTTGGGCCAAGTGCCAAATCAGTGCCTTTTGTGGGCTGTGCCAGCCAGATTCCGTGCACTGGCTATAAGCTGACAATATTAACCCCAGCCTCTACAAACCACTTCGCATTACCAAGGAGGAATCAGCAATTGTCTCTTTGATAGATACTCTTTTCCTTTCTTGATTAGTAATCAATAAAGCCTTTGTTAGTGTAAATATTTAAAAATAAAGGTTAGATTGCAAAATAATATAAAAAGTGTAAACAAGTTAGCCGATCAAGTCGAGACATGAAAATCTTACTCTTTTTAAGAAAATTCAAACCCTATGTGGTAGGCAAAACTTTTGAACCAATGTAACAAAATGCTGACTTGTCCTCTCGAAAATATAACAGCTTGATTTTGTTGTGTGACTTTATTATTTCTGCATAAGTTGATGAACCCAAAGATCCACAAAAAAAAAAACAATTTTTTGACCTTTTCTCTCTCTCTCTCTCTCTCTCTCTCTCATGCAGAATAGAAATAACTTTTTTATTTTTCTTTTCATTGTGTTGTGAAGAATGAACCGGGCGGCCTTATATAGGCTTCATGGGCTTAGGGGTTACAAGGATTAAGAGATGGAAGATTACAAGAGTTAAATAGCTAGGAGTTTATAAGAATGAAAGTACTTTTTTTTTTTTTTTGAGAAAGAGGTAGCTCGCTACCCGCTTCATTTATTGATTCGATGCATTAACCTACAAATATGGGGCAATCAGGCCCCAAAAAGGGGGTGAAAAAAAAAAAGAAAAAAAGAAAAAAACACTACGAGCAGCTTGAAGGTTCAAGAAGAATGTCCTACTCCTTCATGAGCAACTTGAATCCGTGGGCTGCTGTCCCTAGGTTGAATAGGATATTCCGAAATATACAGCAGTTTCTGACCTTCCAAGTGATCCACCAACTTCCCACTAGATCGGAAAGTCGGGTTCGCTTCACTTGATAATCCTTTCTGTCCATCCACCTGTTCGCTTCACTTGATGAAAGTACTTATTTTAACCTTCATTAATGCAGGTTCAAATACATAGGTTACAGAGATTTACAATAGATGCAAGTTATATATATACATATAGAATTAGGCTGGAATACTATTAATAGTAAAACGCTCTTTTTGCTATCAAGTTTTTACCTTTGGATGAAAAATTGTAGGGTTAGGATAATATTAGTCGGTTAGAGTTGAGTGGTCCCCCTATGGTTGAGTGGTCCCCACTGAGTTATAGCATTTAATCCAATGATTAGAAATAATGAAAAGGGTTGATCCAAAGGCTAAAAAATTGATAGCAACAATCGGATTTTGCTACTAATAGTAACCCAGTTCAACTCTATATATATATATATATATATATATATATATATAAAATTGAGCTTCTATGTTTTTAAAAGTACCAAGTCATTGATATCTGTATATTTTTTGCCCTTGAATTAAGAGATGTGCGGTTATAATGACGTGAGTCCTTTAGGGTTGAGTGGATAGTTGGTTGAATAGTATAGCCTAACGGTTGAAAATGATCAAAGACGTAGATCTAACGACAAAAAACATACAAGTATCAAGTACTTGGTGCTTTTACAAGCACCATAACGGGACTCATATATAATATTATCTTAGTAGCAAAATCTCATTGTTTGCTACCAGATTTTTTAACCTTTGCATCAACTCTTTATTGTTTCTAACCATTGGATTAAATTACTTAGTAACCAGTGGGACCACTCAACCCTAGGGGGGACCACTCAACTTTAACCGATAATATCATCCTCCTAACCAATTTTTCATCCAAGCGGTTAAAAATTGATAACCAAAAAAAAGTTTACTATTCAATAGATTCCTGCATAATTCTATATATTATGATATATATAGTTGGACTTGGGTACTATTAGTAGCAAATCTATTTCTTTGCCTTACCAGTTTTTACCTTTGGAATCAACTCCTTTCATATTTAACCATTGATTAACATACTATAACCAGTGGGGAACACTCAGCACCCTAGTGCCAACTCAACTCTAATCCGACTATATCATCCCGACCCTACATTTTTCATCAAGCGTGTTAAAACTTAGTAGCAAAAAAAGTTTTAGTATTAATAGTATTCTCAGCCTTAATTCTATAATATATATATATAGGGTTCCGGCTACTATCAACTATTATGAGTACTGATCGCTCTTGTACTCATAAATCGTTTTCGATGATTAGAGCCTCGAATCGAGTCATACTAGAACAATATTACAGTATTAAATTTTGTTAGAAAACCTTTTAGAAAATCAGTTGGCTGAGAAAAACGCGATTTTTTTGTCTGAATTCTTTGGAAATACCGTGCGGGAACGGGCCGTTTTATAGTATTTTTCAAAATCCAGTGAATAAATTCGCAAATATTCCCGAATTACTAACTAGGATCGATACTATTTCAACCACACACAACTCAACCCAATGGGTCCACATCATCCTAGACTGATACATCCCTTATGTCAATGACCAAAACTTGATAGCCACAATGATCTTAGGTGCCTTTAATCGCTAGTAGTGTCTAGTTCTATAGATTCGGTCTGAATATCGCTAGTCAATACGAGCTCTCAGCAGTTGAAATAAAGCTGTAATATTAGATATATATGGACAAGGGGATTTTGGTGGATGATATATACGGATGCCAAGAAAGTGGTTCCATTTCGGTCGGATTTGGCTTACATTGTGCTGGCCTAAACTAGGCTAGCTTCAAAAAGGCGACAGGTAAATAATAATATGAAAAATAAATATGCGTTGAATCGCAAACTGGTGGCGCAAGGACCGCGATGTTTCCTTGTTGACAGCCACGCTCCTTGCTGGATTTGAATTTGGTATCCAGGAATAGTCGGCAAAGACCCAATAATGTTTAGGCCCTTCACCTCATGGACGCCCTTGCGTCTCTGCGTTCATTCGTGCTACAGTACAACTGCTCGTCCTATTTTGTTCCCGCTGCATTATTCCAAAGGGAAGTGTCCGGTCATGGACACGTGAAACAATTGTGTCCGTCACGCCGTTATCGCTATGGCCTAACCGTGTCCCAGCGCGAAAATCACGCTTTCTCTTGCTCTCGTCTCTCTCTCTCTCTCTCTCTCTCGTCTGTCTGTGATGATGATTAAACATGAAAAGCTAATATCAAAATATAAACCTGGTCGTAGGGTTATTTTACAATTGCAAATCCTCCTAGAAGTTAGTCATTTTTTAAATTTGTAGTATTTTTTAAAAAATAATAAAATTAATGTAAATTGGTTACTTTTGAATGAGAATCCTGTAACATCACAACAGGAAGGTAGTTGCAGCGGTAGCAGCGCTCTAACTTAAAAGACGTGAGAAAAGTAATACTGTACATTTCACCCGCACTGTTATTAAGTACAGGAAAAAAAAGGGGAAAAAAAAAAAAGAGTTACGGAGAATTTATTACACAGATGAGGCTTTAATATATTGGCCCGTAAGGCAGGCCGAGATTAATAGATTTTTTTTTTTTTTTTCGTGAAGCAGCCCGAGATTAATAGAATATTATTGTTGGATCTGAAGCAGCCCGACGGACTGAAGAATCCGCAGAGATAAAAAGCACGCGTATATGGAGAGAAGGCCGTAGCCCAAGCCTCTATGGATCGTCATTCCTCGCCTGGGCAGCATGACGAGGGCCCACAGGAGCCCGGCCATGAGGAATCCGACGGTCTGATACAGCGTGGGGTCGTCAGGAACGGGAACGAGCAGGGGCGAAGGGTGCGCGGCCCACGAGGAGAGCACGAGGGAGAGGCCGAGGCCCACGAGGGTGTTGAAAATGGGCCCGCCGTAGCATCCGGACATCGCCGTCTGGGCCCCCCCCGGCCCGCCCTTGAGCGCCACCGCGGCGTTGGCGATCAGGTCCCCAAGCGAGTTGCCCCAGGCCAGGACGGTGAGGCCCAGAACGGAGCTGCTCACCTGCAGCACGACCCCGAGGGAGACCAGGAGGGACACCAGCTCCTCCGCGATGATGTACGCCCACACCACGCTCATCAGGAAACCCCCTGCCAGCCAGGGGAACAGGAACACCCCCGCCGGCGGCCGCTCCTTCCTCGTCCTTGCCAAAGCAGCGCCGCCCAGCACCGTCCCTAGTAGCCCGCCAATAACGTGGACGACCAGCGAGCTCTCTTTGGCCCTGGGGCTCTTGGAGTTCCAGAGCGCCGCCAAGAGCGTCGGCGCCAGCGTCACCGAAATAACCGCGAACGGCTTGGACCATCTCTCCTCGCATGCGTCCGGGATGGTCAGCCTCCTGGGAAGGTACAGAGGCAGCTCCAGAATGCGGAGGGCCCGGCCCATTGCGTGCTTGCTCCCTGCCGACGCAAAACACGCCTTAAAACACGCCTTGGAGCCGCAGGCAGGCTTCTTCGGCTCGTCCCCCCATTCGCCTCCCCTCGTCGCCAGAAGAGGGGCCGCGGACTCCAATCCGCCAAACTCCGCAGCATCCGCCGGCAGCGCAGGGAACCCGTCGCCGATGCCCATCTGCTCTACATCCTTCCTCCTGCAGAGATGCGTGATCGACACCAGGAACACGTAGACTGCGTAAAGGGAGGTGAACGCCACCGCGCACCACAGGTTGATCTTTCCGACGACGAAGATTACTAGCAGGACCGAAAGAACGAAAAGGAAGAAGCAGACGTCTCGTACGAAGCTGGTCTTATCGATCGCGATCCTGCGAGGGCCGAGACAGATGCTTATGATTCCGACGACCACGGACGACACGAAGAAGGCGCCGCCTAAGACACTGTTGAGACCCACGTCGGTAGTGCCGTTTCCGACGAAGGAGACGATGCTGGAGAAGGCGTCGGGGGCGCCATTGCCCAGAGAGAGGAGGGTTACGCCGGCGATGGTGGGGGAGAGCTTAAGGAGTCTCGATAGGCCCTCCAAGTTTGAGCAGAAATAGGTGGCAGCGGTGTTGCCCAGAAGATAGAACAGGAGGAGAAGCCACAGGATCAGGATAGTGTACCCGAGGATCGGATATTCACCGCAGACGCAGTAGAAGATGCGGAGATAGTTTATGTATCCTTCGGGACGGCATCGGGCTTCTTCTGAATTCAAGTAGTTGCACTTCCCACTATAGCTTTCGAACCCGTAGATGCCACTGCAGCCGCTGCTGGAATCAACGTCGGGCGTACTCGGGCTGGTTCTGATGATCTGCTCCGAAGGTTGTGGCGGAGTAGGATAGGAAGAGCCCAATCGGGTCGAGAGATAAAAGAGCGCCAACAGCAGGAATGTCAAGCTCAGGAAGGAGCGCAGTACCTTTTCTGGTGCTGCCATCGTTGCGCCGCCCATGAAGGTTTAAGCACTTCTGCGGCGGAAGAACAAGCACTGAGCCATCGTCGAAGCGAATTTGAGAGATCTACGCCCTCTCGTAAGATGCGGAATGCGCTTATTAAAGTGGTTGGAAGCTTTGATAAGAGCGCCAAAATGATAGGAAATTGACATATAAGTCGTATGCGGAAGAGCAGCAGGGGCCGGTGAAAGAGAGCTGAAGCCTCACATCAAGATAAGGTTTATGATGCCTACTCTCCAAGTCAGTAGGACAGGATTGAGTGTTTTTGGGGGTCCTCTTCGTGCTGCAGCCATCAATTCCTGCTTCATAGTGAAATCCCCATTTTAGTAGCTCCATGCTTTCGCAGAAAATAAGGTTTTAGAATGGCCCAATGGCTATATATGCTTCCAAAAAGCAAGACTCGATGCGAATCAAGGGATATATATAACCCAAAATTCATTATCTATTAGGGATGATGATGATGATGCAATAACAGGGGCAGGGCAGTTTAGACCAAGAAGAACAGTTATGAATTATATTGAGGACCGATTTGTCAAAATCAGCCAATGAAAAAAATAAAAAAAAAAAGAGCAAGTCATCAAAAGTGCCCACCGATCTAATGTGCATGAATCATTTCACGAGGTAGATTGGGCGAGACGACAAAGTATTATGCTTCACGGATATCAACCCCAGGATGAAGACGACTTACCCATCATGCTTATCCAAGAGAGATACAGGAATTTCCAACTCACTCATCACATCATTAGACATGAGAACGGGGACGCCATCAATAATTTAGCATCGACCAGTAACCAAATTAATTAATTAATTAACCGAGTTGAGGTCATCAATCATCATGCATACCTTGGGCGTGGGTGGGCTACGAATGTTAGAGAGTTCACTAATTTATGAAAGCGTGGCGTAGGATTGGAAATTCAATTGGTCACGAAACTTAGGAGATGGGGCAGCATAACCAACCGTGAATTGCCTCATCTGATGGTTACCTGCGTCGACGTGTGATCCCAACGGCGACACTGCCACTCAATTGCCGTTGAATGCTACCAGGGGAGGCTCCATCTCCCCATTAATACGCCGAGGATGGGCCTGCTGGCGTGGGTGGATGTGCTATCATATATACGATGATAAGCTAGCCTCCCTTTCCTTGCACGATTCTGCCACTCTTTTTTCTTTTTTTTTTTTTGGGTTAATTTCTTTTACTAAATTTTACTCGAAGAATATGGCAACGTGGCGTCCGGTGAAAACTACCTGATTGATCCAGATAGTCCTTCAGACGTTCAAGTGTTGCATGGTGTCCGTACTCGCGGACGAAGTTCCTTTTATTATCATGCTATTTGGACCTGGTAAAAGTAACTATTTCTTACTCGTTCGTGCGAATGCGCCGGCATTTCTTCTTGCGCCCTCTGTTGACGCTCGAGAACTATGGGGAAGGAGTTTTAGCCTATAGGATGCTGGGAAAAGAAAAAATTATTAACTTTTTTGTCGGCTATTTGATAGGTGGTTTAAACTGAAAGAAACAATTTTATCTTCCGAGCGAAATTCCTCCACCCTTCCCAATCGCTGAAACGTGTGCAACTTTTTTTGACTATTTGGAATAAGCTCGACGAACACCGGACTACATAGTCTCCCTCTTTTACTAATTCTTGCTCCCTCTCTCTTTTTGTTTTATGGTTTCTTTTTTCCGCATTTTTTTATTTATTTTTTCTTTTTCTTTCTCTACTGCTAGTCTTTCCCTCCCTCTTGTTCAGAAGCCCTGACTGCTTTCACATTGTAAATCTAGTTCATTTTGTTTAATGAATAAAGCTGATAACATATTATCTATTTCTTAGAAAAATCGTAAATACAAGATTATTATAATATTGCAGCGGGCATCCTCTAACTATAATAAAAAAATTTACTGTTTTAAAGCAACCAAAGATTGAATTTCTTTCTTTCTTTCTTTTTTTTTTTTTGTGCGCTGCAGTAAAATTTACAAGTAGCACTCCTTAAAAATTCAGTGACAAAGACTTGCAAACCAAAACATGCCGCATCAGCTTCGTGTTGCTATCCACCATTGGACAGGTGAGGAAATTCCGGCCACCGGTCCCATTGGCCTAATTATTATTCCTTTATAAAAAGTTAGATCAAATTTTAATCAGAAGAGCCACGATATTGTTTTGTAATGAAAGCCCAAAATTCAGGCGAGTAACTGCAGTCTGACGTGTCAAGTCCAGTTTAGGGAGTTGAGGATAGAGATGTCAACGGTTCGGATTCGGAGCGAATTTTTAAAAATTCGAATCCGAATCAGACTTCAATGACGAGTTTAAAAATCCGAATTCGACTCCAAACCGAGATCGGAACTCGAATCCGAATCCGAACCCGACGGATTTTAAAAATCCATATCTAAATCCGAACCCGACCAAAAATCCGAAATCCGAACCCGAATCCGAACCCGAAAATTTGAACCCGAAATAATTATTTTTTTTTTCAATATTTCAAAATATATTATATTAAATTTAAATTTTTAAAATACAAATTCAAATATAACATCAAATTTATATATATCTATATATATATTATATATAATACAAAATAAATTGGGGTTCGGGTCGGGTTCGGGTTCGGATCGGGTACAATCAAAACCATATCCGAATCCATATCCGTCGGGTTTTTATTTTTTATATCCATATCCAAATCCATATCCAAATCCATATCCATATCCATCGGACATATCCGTTTCATTCGGGTTCGGATTCGGATAAAATTTCGAGTATCCCTACCTATTGACATTCCTAGTTGAGGAACTGTGGCTGATGCAGTTTTTCAAGATTTAGCAGTTAAATTATAACTGTCCCAAAAGTAAATGGCAAAGGATTTGATGGTTGATATTCGAGACCCAAGTTCGAATCCTAGTTGATTCATATTTCCAACTAAGTTTATTTCTAATAAAATAAATAAAGTAAGTAGCGTGCTGCCTATCTCTAAAAAAAAATAGTTAAATTGTAAATTTTAGATAAATTACCTCACAACCGCAGCGAAAATGCAGGCACCATCCCTCACTAGCTCTTTCGCTTTCTCGATGCTGCAGAACCATTCNCGAAAAGTTGCTGACGAAAGATAAGATTGTTCCTGGCCTTCCAAATTGTCTACCAGCTTGCGATCAATTCGGTAAATCTATTACTCGTACCACGCACCGCAGTCTTTCTCATCCACTTATCCCAAACTATCAATACATCATCGCCCAGTTCCTCTGCGTGGACATCCTCAAGTCCCATCACCATGATGTACCTGAGAAAGACGCATTGAGTGAATAGATGGTCCACAGTCTCGTCGTGGTCTTTGCACAACACACAAGCTATTTCTCCAGTCCACTCTCTCTTAACAAGGTTATCAGTTGTAAGCGGTCTTTTCTTAAGCACGAGCCAGCAGAACACCTTGACCTTGAGTGGTATACGGAGTCTCCAGATCTTGCTAGTGCGTCCATCTCTTGTTCCTCCATCGTTCAACATCCTATAGGCCGATTTGACTGAGAATATACCGCTGCTACACCATCTCCACCCTATCACGTCCATATGTTGGCCTACCTTAAAGCTGCTAACCCTATCTTTGAGCGCAGAAATGTTGGGTCCAAATCCAGTCAAGAGGGTCGCGTCATCGCCCAGGATCCTAGCCCAGTTCCAGTCGTCATTTCCAAAACAATCCTTGACGAACTTCCGAGCGAAATTCTTCCACCCTTCCCAATCGCTGAAACATGTGCAACTTTTTTCGACTATTTGGAATAAGCTCGACGAACACCGGACTACAGAGTCTCCCTCTTTTACTAATTCTTGCTCCCTCTCTCTTTTTATTTTATGGTTTCTTTTTTCCGCATTTTTTTATTTATTTTTTTTTTTTCTTTCTCTACTGCTAGTCTTTCCCTCCCTCTTGTTCAGAAGCCCTGACTGCTTTCACATTGTAAATCTAGTTCATTTTGTTTAATGAATGAAACTGATAACATATTATCTATTTTTAAGAAAAATCGTAAATACAGGATTATTATAATATTGCAGCGGGCATCCTCTAACTACAATAAAAAATTTACTGTTTTAAAGCAACCAAAGATTGAATTTCTTTCTTCCTTTTTCTTTTTGTGCGCAGCAGTAAAATTTACAAGTAGCACTCCTTAAAAATTCAGTGACAAAGACTTGCAAACCGAAACATGCCGCATCAGCTTCGTGTTGCTATCCACCATTGGACAGGTGAGGAAATTCCGGCCACCGGTCCCATTGGCCTAATTATTCCTTTATAAAAAGTTAGATCAAATTTTAATCAGAAGAGCCACGATATTGTTTTGTAATGAAAGCCCAAAATTCAGGCCAGTAACTGCAGTCTGACGTGTCAAGTCCAGTTTAGGGAGTTGAGGATAGAGATGTCAACGGATCGGATTCGGGGCGGATTTTTAAAAATCCGAACCCGAACTCGACTCCAAACCCGAGACCCGAACCCGAACCTAAACCCGACGGATTTTAAAAATCCATATCCAAACCCGAACCCGACCAAAAATCCGAAACCCGAACCCGAACCCAAACCCGAAAATTTGAATCCAAAATAATTATTTCTTTTTTTCAATATTTCAAAATATATTATATTAAATTTAAATTTTTAAAATACAAATTCAAATATAACATCAAATTTTTATATATATATTATATATAATACAAAATAAATTGGGGTTCAGGTCGGGTTCGGGTTAGGATCGGGTACAATCAAAATCCATATCCATATCCATCGAATATATCCGTTTCATTCGGGTTCGGATTCGGATAAAATTTCGGGTATCCATACCCATTGACATCCATAGTTGAGAAACTGTGGCTACTGTACTTTTCCAAGATTTAGCAGTTAAATTGTAACTGATCATCCCTAAAGTAAATGGCAAAGAATTTGGTGGTTGATATCCGAGACCCAAGTTCGAATTCTAGTTGATTCATATTTTCAACTAAGTTTATTTCTAATGAAATAAATAAAGTAAGTAGCGTGCTGCCTATCTCTAAAAAAAAACAGTTAAATTGTAAATTTTAGATAAATTACCTCACAACCGCAGCGAAAATGCAGGCACCATCCCTCACTAGCTCTTTCGCTTTCTCGATGCTGCAGAACCATTCTGTTCTTGATAACTTGCGGGCAAAATCTAGCCACGACAAGCGTTCACATCTCAAAAGCTCTCAAGTCTCGTGTGCTATTGATTGTTTTGGCTGAACGAATGGTGAGGTCGACATCTGATTTCGACACAAGCATATACCTTCATCAAATTAATAGCAACCTTTCGTCTCAGCGCAAATGATAAAAAGCTTAATAGTTAATACTCGAAGTTTCAAATTCAAAATTTAGTTGCTTCACATTTTTCGTTAAATTTTTCTCTAAAAAAAATAAATAAAACGGATAGCATACTACCTTTTACTTATAAAAAAAATTGATGCCAACCTTAATTTATATCAACTAAAGAAGTTGCTGGGACCATGATTTTGCTGTTCATGAGCAAACTAATGGAATATTAGGCCATCCCATAGCTTGATAAGCTACACCTCTCTCTACTAAGCCAAGTTGCATGCTGTTTAAATAACATGAAACAATTATTATTCTGCAATAGTTAAAATTATTAGAGGACAATCTTTTATATTCAATATTTTTTTTTTATTTAAACTCAAAATTTTTTAATATATTCAAAACATGAATTTAAATTTTAAATAAATAAATAAAATTAGAAATCTAAGGTAATTCAAACTAAAGACATTAAATTTTAATATCGTATAAAAATAATACAAAACAATTTTAAGTTTCGGCACTCCGATGCAGCGCACGGGGTATAGAGTCTCGCGTTGGCAAAGATAGAGGTCGGATGGGGAGAGAGAGGAGGGGGTCAAGGGAAGAGAAAGAAGGAGAAGAAGATGAGGCGATGGGGGTTATAGAATAGTATAATTTTTTTAAAAACAGTGTAATTTTATCGAAAGAGTTAAAGAGTTAATTTTTATCTCAAAAAATACAACGTTCATATTAAACAGTGTAATTTTCTTGTAAAACAGTATAATTTTATTTTAATGATGCAATATTCTTTTTTTTTTTTCCTCTGATTCTTAAACTTTTTGATAACAGTAATGATATATATGATCTTTTAAAGAGAAAAAAATTTTCTTTATTTTTTTTTACTTTTTATTCTTGCTTTTTTCTACCCTCTATATCTTTGTTCGCTCATTGGAGATGGACGCATTTGTTTCCTTACCCTCACGGGCAGCGAGCACTTCCTCGGTAATGACCTCATCGTCTCCGTTCGTTTTACCCGGCCCCGTTTTGAGTTTTCTTTTTTCGGCGGCAGCGCAGGCGGAGGAGGCAGTGCCACCTTTGTTACCGTCGCTGTGGGCCGTCGACGCGGCGGTGGAGGAGGTGATGAGGGTCGGAAAGAAAGAAAAAAAAGAACGAAAGAAAAAAAAAAGAGAGAAAGGAATAAAAATATTTTAGTCATGTTGAAAATCCGGCTCGAATTTGTAAAATTAAAAAAAAAAGATTCAATTTTACAAAAACTCAAAATTTATGAATTTTATATACAAATTAACCTATTTTATATTCATGATGGGCATACGAAGGACTATATCAAACAAATAAGCAAGTTCATTAAGACTTTGTTTGGTTCAGGTATAAGTAAGAACTAGCTTATACCAGAGATAGGTATAAGTTTAGGTATAAGCGAGAACTAAACCAATTTTGTGTTTGGATGAAAATTTGATTGTTTCCGGAAATAAAAAAATAGCGTTTGAATAAATAAGATAGAATAGATAGTTATAAATATAAAATAATAGTATTATCCCTCTCATTATATTTGAATTTAATTTTTAAATT
>NC_033635.1:0-20774 GCF_001540865.1 Ananas comosus | reverse complement strand
TTTTAACTTTTAAAATTTAAAATTTAAAATTAAAATTTAAAATTTTAATTTTAAATATCAAATTTTAAATTTAAAACTACATTTTAATATGTATAAAGTTTAAAATTAAATTTAAAATTTAAAAATTTAAAATATCAAGTTTAAAATTTAAAAATTAAAAATATCAAGTTTAAAATTTAAAAATTAAAAATATCAAATTTAAGATTTAAACTTTAAAATTTAAAATTTAAAATTATAAATTATAAATTTTAATTTTGAGATTACAAATTTTAAATTTTAAAAATTTAAAATCTAATTTAAAACAAAATTCTCTCTCTCTCTCTCTCTCTCTCTCTCTCTCTCTCTACCCGAGCGGGGGCACCCACCTTTTTTTTTTTTTTTTGTTTCGGTACAAGAGGGGGATAAGCCCCCCTTGTTCCCCTATCCCCCTTTGTCCCCCCCTCTCGTATTCAATCCAACCCAAACAGCACCTAAAGGGTGGAAGACTCTAATCAGTACTTTAAGGCTGCGTTTGGTTCCGGTATAAGTAAGAACTGCTAGTTCTAGGGATAGGTACAAGTTCAGGTATATGCAGGAACTAGACCAATTTTGCGTTTGGATGAAAATTGGGTTGTTCCTAGGAATAAGGTAAATAGTGTTTGGATGGTTAGATTGGAACAAGAGGAATAAGAGTTATAATTTGAAATTAAAATTATATTATGTAATTAATAGTAATAAAAATATTACTTAAAAATAAATAAGAAATTAATTATTAATAATTAATTATAAATAATAATTATTATTAATAATTAATTATAAATAATAAATTAATAATATGGATGATCTAATTAATAATAATAATTATTATTATTAATTATTAATAAATAATAATAATTATTAATTATTCTTATTAATTAATTATAAATAATAAATTAATAATAATATTGATTATCTAATTATTAATAATAATTAATATTAATATTTATTAATAAATAATAATAATTATTATTATTTAATTATAAATAATAAATTAATAATAATATCCATTATCTAATTATTAAGAATAAGAATTATTAATTAATTATTAATAAATAATAATTATTATTAATTATTAATTATTAATTATAAATAATAAATTAATAATAATATCGATTATCTAATTATTAAGAATAAAAATTATTAATAATTATTAATAAATAATAATTATTATTAATTATTAATTATTAATTATAAATAATAAATTAATAATAATATCGATTATCTAATTATTAAGAATAAAAATTATTAATAATTATTAATAAATAATAATTATTATTAATTATTAATTATTAATTATAAATAATAAATTAATAATAATATCGATTATCTAATTATTAAGAATAAAAATTATTAATAATTATTAATAAATAATAATTATTATTAATTATTAATTATTAATTATAAATAATAAATTAATAATAATATCGATTATCTAATTATTAAGAATAAAAATTATTAATAATTATTAATAAATAATAATTATTATTAATTATAAATAATTAATTATAAATAATAAATTAATAATAATATCGATTATCTAATTATTAAGAATAAAAATTATTAATAATTAATAATAAATAATAATAATTATTAATTATTAATAATTAATTATAAATAATAAATTAATAATAATATCGATTGTCATTAAGAATAATAATTATTAATAAAAAAATAATGAATATTATTAATTATTTATAATTAATTATAAATAATAAATTAATAATAATAATTATCTAATTATTAATATTTAATTATAAATAATAAATTATTTAAATTATTTAATTATTAAAGTAATAAATAATGATTTAAATATATTAATTAGATTAATTAATAATTTACTGCCATTAAAATTAAATTTAGATTTTAATTAATCTTGTTCTCATCAAGGAACAAGCTTGTTCCAGAAAACGGGTGGAACAGCAGTTCCAGCCTTATACCAGCTAGTTCCAGATTCCCGGAAACTATTGTTTCCGGGAACCAAACATTGCGTTTGGGAACAAAGGGGGGAACAAGGGCTTATTCCCTCCTTTGTTCCCGAACCAAACACTACCTAAATGATGTAACTCAATGGGCTCCCTCATCCAGCAAAAGAGATTTTTTCCTTAAAACTATTTATTTTTTATTTATTTTTTAAAAACTATTTATTTATTTATTTTTCTGCAGCGAAGTCCTTCGAGTGATACCGTCAGTTTCCACGTAGTTCGATCTACTTGCAACAGTTGTTAGGTACACTGACGCATGTTTATTACATTTCAGTTCCCTTCTTTCGTCCCAGGTAGAGGTAGTAGTGATTTACCGGCTTATTACTTAGCTAGCTTTTCTGGAACTCTTTCATGGGCTCCTTGCCCCACTCGTCCCTTACGCTGGGCCTGGCTTTGGACCATTTTACACTAAATCTCTTCCGATTATTTTCCCAGAAGAAGCGATGATGGAATCTTAATTATTCTATGTCAAATCCACATTAAACTACATTAAAAATTGACAGATGAGAGTATGAGACCGATCGTCTTTAGTGCAAGTGGTATCTAAGGTCTCAAATTCAAATCCTAATTAATTTATATTTTCAACTAAATTTATTTTTTTAAAAAATAAACGAAGCAAGTAGCATGCTATATTTTTTTTTTAAAAAAAAAAATTGACATCTCAGATCGTTAGGAAGAAAAAGAAAAAGAAAAAGAAAAAAAAAGAAGAGCTTTCAAAAAAATGTCATGTCCTAAAAAAGTGAAGAGAAGCCAAACACACAGAGTTGAAGAGTCACAACGCAGACAAGGACCCCCGCCCCCCCCCCTAAAAAACCAAAAGAAAGAAGGAAGAAGAGCACACGACCACGGCAATCGCTCTTCCAGCGACTGCGGAAGCGACGCTTGGAAGAGCAGTCTATTCTCCTATTGGCGGAGAAAGGAGCAGAAACAAAAATCCGCGATCTAACGCGAAAACCGGCCCCGTTCGGCCCTATTATTTCTGTGGGTCGGCCCGAGAACATTGGATCGGGACAGGCCTTCAAATCAGCAAGGTAGGGAAAATGTTGGGCTGGACCCCACATTATATTTTTTTTTTTCTGATTTATATGAACCTGCCCAAAATTTTTAATGTTTTGATGCTTACTTCCGTCTGACAATATCTATGGACTATTTTTTTTTTCTGGGCCTGACCCGATCCAAGCCTTCCCTGTTAAAAAAGAAAGGAAAAAAAACGAAAATCAGTCCCGATATGAGGTCTGGAACCAGGTCTAGTTTAGTTCAACTCTGAGTATTTCTTCGGTCGCCAGGTTTGATTAGACGGGATATTGCCTTTTCACCTCTCTTGTTCCTTGGGCACGCCCTTTCACCCAGTCAAAGTCAGGTAATCCTCTCTTGCGTGGGTTAAATTCCTAAATTATATTACACTTTTGTTGCCTTCTTCTCTTCACAATAGATTACGTCTTCTCTTTTTTCTCTTTCTCTCAAGTCGAAGGTGGAGGTCTGCTATTTTTTATTTTTTGGGATAAAGATTAGAAAATGGCAACTCGGTGGTACGTAGTTTGTGCTGCTCGAAGAATTTAAAAACTAACTCATGGAATGTGAAGGAATGGAGCCAAGCGTCATCTGACATTAGTTGAATAATAATAGTTACTTGATTCACCTTTGCGTAGACGCTCGGGAGAAATGAATATTTATATTTATATTTATATTTATATTTACATTTATATTTATGTTTATGTGCTGCCCTCAAATTAACCAACCAGCATTAACTTCCATGCTCGCTCGGGCACATGAATGGACGGACTATTTTTAAATAGTTTTTTTTTTTAGTTTTTTTTTTCCTGTTTCCCACAGGGACACGGTGGAGTCGCTGATATTGGGCTCCTCATTGGTGAAGTCCAACGAAGCTTTGACTCTGGGCAGTTGGAAAAGAAAAGGCCCAGAAAGTAAGAGAGATTCTGAGAGGAGATCGAAATAAAGGCGGGGCCCACAAAGCGTGCGCAGTTGACGTCACTTTCCGGCTCGTTTAGGTCATGTAACGCAGACTCCATACGTGGCATCTGAGGAGGAGGAGGAGGGAATTCTGCACTATCACACTTGTACCACATCATCGATAACAAGCCAATCACATTTCTTCTTTTCAAATAAAAATACAATAAAAATATTTATTTACAATAATGATGAGATATATATCTCTAAAAGGAGATATTTGATTGGTTTATTACGTCACATCACCAATACAGCCGTTGCATTTTAGAATTTTTCGAGGAGGAGGTGGATCTCAGTATTTAGATATGAATTGGCGCATCGCCTTTTCTCGCAGCGAGCCGAACAGGAACAGCTGATTAATTTGGTTTCGGTCGCAGGTGACGACCAACCGAAGTCTGACAAGAGAGGAATTTTATACTGTCATACTTGCACCACGTCATCAATAACAAGTCAATCACAGTCCTTCTTTTCAAACAAAAGAACAATAAAAATATTTTTTTATAATCATGATGAGATATATATCTCTAAAAGAAGATATTTGATTGGTTTGTGACGCCTCGTCACCGATGCACCCGGTGCATTCTAGAATTTTTCCTGCCAAGGAGGGTCGTCCTCGTCCAGGGCTTCTGGAAGCCAGCAAGGAGACAGCGAGGAAAGAAAAATAATGCCCGCGAGTGAGAACTGGGAAGAGACAACAGAGCGATAGATAGAGGTTGGATTAGTGGGAAGAAGCTGCGACTTTTCATTATTGGGATCTCCGGAAAGGTGGGTGGCGGGGGTAGGAGAGAACCATCGCTGTAAGCGTCTCTTTTGCGTGGAGATTTCGAGTCGCCTTGTTGTTTTCGTTACAAGGTTCAAGTCTGAATTTTTAGTTACCGAAATTAATTAGTTGCTACTTGTCCCTTTTTAATTTGTTCCAGGGGACCGAAAGGGAGATTTTATTTCATTTTTTCTTTTTTCTGGGGTTCTTCAAGAGGTCATTTTCTGAGAGGATTGGCGAATTCCGCCGGAGGAATTCACTCCATTTCCTTCCAGGAGATTGTGTTGCTTTGGTTCCGGATTAAAAGCGGGCAAAATTTTGATTCCCGTGAGAGATTTAGACTTAATTCCTGCAGAAATCGGAAGCAGAATTCGGGGAAAAAGCGGCAGATTTTGTAGAGAGAACGCTTCATTTGGGTGACAATTCGAGCCATCTCCCGCTGATACCCTCTAGACCTAAAAAGGTGCGTTTTTTTTTTTTTTTTATTTTCGTTGTTCTTGTTGTTGTAACCTAACATCTCTCTCTCTCTCTTTCATTTGTTATTTTGACCAGTTGATGAGATCGTATAGATAGATAGGTAGATAGATAGATAGATAGATTGAGATCTGTAATGGGGAAAGGAGGAGGTTGCGTACCGAGCAAGAAGCGGCAGCCGGCCGTGGCAACCGGCAACACTTTGGCGGCGGGGGACGCTCCCATCACCGCCGATCAGAAGAGCCCCGCGAGCAGCACCGATGCCGCCGAAACTCCCGCGGCTGCGGCTGCTGCTCCGGCGTCGGATCTGAAGCTGAAGGTGTTCATCGTGTTCTACTCCATGTACGGGCACGTTGAGGCCCTGGCGAGGCGGATGAAGAAGGGCGCGGAGAGCATCGAGGGGGTGGAGGCCGCCCTCTACCGCGTCGCCGAGACGCTCCCTGCGGAGGTGCTGGAGCAGATGAAGGCGCCCCCCAAGGATCCGCAGATCCCGGTCATCACCGCACTGGAGCTGGTGGAGGCCGACGGGCTGCTCTTCGGCTTCCCCACGCGCTTCGGGGCGATGGCCGCGCAGATGAAGGCCTTCTTCGATTCCACCGGGCAGCTCTGGAGGGAGCAGAAGCTGGCCGGCAAGCCTGCCGGTTTCTTCGTCAGCACCGGCACCCAGGGAGGAGGACAGGAAACCACTGCGTAAGATTATGATTCTTTTTTTTCCTCCTCCTAAATTCCTAAATTAATTTTGCTTCCGAGTGCAACAAACAATAAGGTTTTCGTGGAATTGATGGATATGCATGGTTGAATTATTATTTCCATTATTCGAACATTCACCAACCACAATTTTTATCTGTTGTCATTGCATCAAACAACGAACCTATGTCTTCCTTCCTTCCAATGTCCAGCTCTACACCGATATGTCGTCGTGGAAAGTCTTCTCCTTGTGATGCGGCTCATGAAATGCCTGGTCTCAAGTCTCACCCTTTTGTTTTTGGTTGTTTGGGGAACAAAAGAAACGCAATTTGAAGCCCCCAAAGTACCATTGTTTGATGAAACATTTTTACATGTAGGGTGTAATGCATCCGTTTTAAGATTTTTTGTCGGCAGCGCTGCATGTTTTTGTAAATAGATCTCCGAATTGAGATCAAAATGAGAATCAACATTATATGGTTACAAACAATGCCCAGCAGCTTGTTTCTTATTACCCTGTTTGTTGATAGATTCAAGGTCTACACACTATGTCCATTTCACTTCGTACCACAACACTTTAGGTCCCACACACTATGTCCATTTCACCCCGTACCGCGATACTTTTTGAGGGAGACTTGCAGGTTTCTAATCTGGATGGGAAGTGGCAGAGTTGCTAGATGATGTTTGGACATGCCCAACAACAATGAGAAAACTATGGGGATTTCTTAGATACGTGGAGAACAGTTAATAGATAGAGTGCAGAAATGACTGATTCGGACTACCTAATGCTAGTTGCCCAAGGCATGAGAGTAGATGAAGTATCACTGTGAGGGAGGGGCAGTAAAAATGATTTGAAATAGCGATGTGCCTAAAAGTGGGTGTGGGAGAAACATAGCTGAGGAGATTGCTAAGCAAATTTGGCGTGTTAAGCATAAGATTTTTACTTCTAGAATCTTAGTTGAGGACTTGAGGTTCTAGTTACTGGTTGTGCTGATGTTTTTCTTTTGATGTCGTCATTTAACGATCGTAGGAATGCCAAAATTAATCAGTTATAATCTAGCTGTGGGTAAGGATCTAGAGAAGCTTGCGGCTGCAGCATAAGTAGCCCTACTATGATTATTACTGTTGAAAATGAACACACGCTGGAAAGCAGTAACTTTCTGAGGATGCATCGCCAAATTAATTGTTTATGAAAATACATTATAACAGTACATATTCCACTACATTTGAATTCTACGAGGATAATTTGATGCTTTGTGTGTAGTAAATTCTTGCTTATCACCGTCTATTTTAGAAATGTGAAGTTTTCTAGAGTACAATGTAATAATGCAGATTTGTGACTGACTTGGTCTGTACCATAAGCCATATTAAGTGTGGTTTTTTTGACATTAGTTCAAAGTGTGAACTTTGCAATATAAGTATCGTCGGTAACGCGTATGTACTGTCATTTTCTTCCTTCTACAGTTGGACTGCAATCACCCAATTAGCCCACCATGGAATGCTCTTTGTTCCTATTGGTTATACCTTTGGAGCGGGAATGTTCAAGATGGACGACATTAGAGGAGGTTCTCCATACGGTGCCGGAGTTTTTGCTGGTGATGGCTCAAGGCAACCTAGCGAGACGGAGCTCTCTCTTGCTGAGCACCAGGGCAAGTATATGGCCTCTATTGTCAAGAGGCTGGCTCATTCTTAAGCGAAAAGGTCGCCTATCTCTGTCATATCCCGTTTGCGCCAAATTTCATCATTATTTCATTCTGGCCCTTTAGATTAAATATATTCATTGTGTGGTTCCTCTTTTATCAGCATCTGTTTGTCCTAGCTTTGCACCTGCTGTCCGTCCTATTTATCTGTTTATTCCAGAGACTCTGTCAGGATTATTTGTACATGACTTACAACAATTGCTTCAGGAAGTTGATAATAAGTATGGCAAATCTGCTGGTTCCTTGCATTCCTTTTTGTGTATATTTATTTGAATATTATTTTTTGTTGTCCGATTTTTCAGTCTGAGGTGCGGCAGCCAATATAAAAGGTAACTTGGGTGAAACCTGTGTCCTGAGGGGTTTTGATTTGCTTTATTGTACTTTATTTCGAGATATGGCTTTGATGTAGTTGAACTAAAACAGAAAGCATCCACAATGCTAGATTTGCTTCAAGAAGCCTTAGTTAACTGTGTGTTTAGGGTTTAGGGTTTAGGGTGTGTGTGTGTGTTGTGTTGGTGTGAAAAGATAGTTATTCAGTAATGGAGGGCTGGTTTTCCTCATTACTCACCAGTTTGATTTCTTGGTTCCCACAGTTATAATTGCTTTCCTTTTACCCGACTGTTGTGAACTCCCACTGTGCTGGCTTCTTTCGATCAGCCAGGAGTTGGACTCTGCCCTGCTGTTCCTTAATGGGCTGATGGGTAAAACGGCTGTAAATTTTCTTACAAAAGCCAAATGGGTACCTTATATATATATATAGAGAGAGAGAGAGAGAGAGAGAGAGAGAGAGAGAGAGAGAGAATATTAGTTCCTTCATAAACTCTGCCCTGATGTTCCTTAATGACTGACGCTTGGACTTCGCTTTCTTTGACGGCACACCAACTGCAATCATTGACTATGGAGTTTATATAATGGTGTGTTTGATGAATGATGCCAATTTTGATACCTTGGTCTCTGCTCTGAAGAAAATCAGCTTCAGCAACATGCCGATCATCACAGGGGAAGATGGTTTGGTCTGCTGATGGAGAGATAAATGCAAAGATGAGCTATGCTGCGAGGTTCTACAATTGTCATCTGAAGCACCTTGCTGGGGCGAAGAATGTGTGGAGTATTTGCCTGAGAAATGGTGCATGCTGTTGTACCCAAATGCTAAAGATCTCAGTAAGATTGGAGAAAACATGCTATTCGAGCGCAATTATGCAGATTGCACTTCGCTTGGCTATGTTTCAACATACAACAGTTGCGGTGCCGAAGGAAATGCATCTTATGCTTTCAATGTGTACTTCAGACTCGAGAATCAGCAGGAGAAGAGCTACGACTTCCAAGGTTAGCAACGGTGACAATGCAGAACTACTTGGAAGGATTGGCTAATTTTATTCAGTTTGCTATTCCAAACTCTTCAATAACCGCATGTTCATTAATGGTGTCCGTTTTGGAAAGATCTTCTTAGAATGAACATCCTCTACAAGTTTGAAGCGATTTTTTAGCAGAATTGATTGGTTGGCTCTTTTAACTCATTACCTAAATTTAGCTTTAACACATCTAAGATTTTCAGCGTTGGATTTGATGTTGGTGGTTTACAACTCATTGGTAAGATGCCAAAGTTATAAATAGAAGTGGAAAGCTAGTTCCGCAAAAGCTTCCATGCCCAAAGAAGATAACAGCGCAAGCAGTGGTGATCAAACCTATTACAGTAGGATTAATGAAAACTATTGTAGTATGATTAATGGAAAGCTGTTTCAGTATCTTCAAATTTAATAGTTTCACCATGAAAAGGCAATTGCATTTTGATATATTATTCTGGCAATCTATTGTTCTGATCATAACTCAATTTAAAAACAAAATTTATACCGCTGTCAAATCAATCCACGGATCGAAGAGGGGGGAAAGACCTCCAAAACTGGGGCTTTCAATTGAATTCAATTCAAAAGAATCTCAAGAATCTGAACTCCTCATAAAATAAGTAGAGGTCCTTAGTCAAAAGGGGAACAGTCTTAGTAACCCCAACTGAATGCTAACATACACCTAAAATTTTCCATTTTACATCCATACCTAAAACAATCAAAAACCGAAAGGTATAGCCAGCCATCCACTCATCCAAGATACAAACAACTGAAAAAGCTTCCATCTAAAGGCCAAATGCAACAAAACAAAACCTACCTCGAAGATGTAACAACTGCCTTTCCCACCTTACTGCCAGCTGGAGAATCTTTTCCCACTTTTGCAGTTCCGTCAATTGCAATATTTCCTATCCCCACTGCCATCGCATCTCGCTCCTCTTTCTCCTTCTTTTGCTTCTCAGAAACACCGTCCACTGACGGCTGGGTTGGTTCGGGCTGAGACCTTGGTTCACAAGTCAAAGGCCCAGCATTGATCCATGGGTGGGTAAGCAATTGGGCGGCAGTGGGCCGCTTCTCTGGAACAAAGTCTAGTATAGGGGCAAGAAAGTCAGCCATGTCGTTTGCATCCTGCTCGCTGAACTCGTATTTCTCCATGAGTACCTTGTTGAGGGGCCAGAATCTCAGGCGGCGAATGTGCCGCAAATCGCCGTACCGGTTGAAAAACTCGCGAGAGTATCGGCCGCCCAAGGCTATCTGCGAGAGAACAGTAATACATGAATTAATGCTTTGGCCTTGCTAGAGCTGCTACAAAAGTGCTGCTGAGTGAAAAAGAATTAACATCGTTTTCATCAATAATTCCAAACACTTCCTCTATAACAAAAGCAAAAGCTTCACCCTCAGAGAATTTGGCTTTGGGGCTCATAATCTCATTCCAACTTTCCGTCACAGCAAAAGTTTCATATTATCATTTTTCCAATGCTTATTAAGGAGACTTCCTTAGTAGGCTAAAGAAAAGATGATTTACCTTGCGAGGCATCATTCCAAGCAGTTCCATCATCAGTGCGAGGTGATCCTGCATAGCATTAAAAAAGAATTATTATCGCTTATACAGGCAGTGTAGGAAAATATTTTCACGTCCTAACAAAACAATATGCCGATGTTATAATGCAAATCATATATAGGCAGCTTATTTGCCCAGCAG
The DNA here is from genome assembly GCF_001540865.1 of Ananas comosus. NCBI lineage: Eukaryota > Viridiplantae > Streptophyta > Magnoliopsida > Poales > Bromeliaceae > Ananas > Ananas comosus. Next base: position 10,146 of record NC_033635.1, on the reverse strand, counting down.
ATGATTAGTGTACAGCACGAGGCCAGACAGCATTATGAGTCCCCCATGTCAGCGCCAAATGAAACACAGTTACATTTGGTCTTAAATGGCAAAAATATGACTACCTTGATCTATAGTTAGAATCAGTTGGCAGGGGTTAAAGTTGCTGGCCTCAGGTTGCTGCATATAGTGTTGCTTCACAAAGGCAATTGCAAGATAGCCTCATCTCCTCTACATGTTTAGATGCGTAAGTAGGCCTAATTACACTGCTAATTGTCAGAAGGTCGTTATCATGTTAATGTTTAATCCACCAAGTACGTTTCAAGAACCTCAAGATCTGATTGTCTTCCAAGAGTTTCTCAGCACTGGATGTATTATTATAAGCGTAAATCTTGGAAAAATAAATGACAAAAACAAACAGACAGCTGAAAACACTCATTATATTGATAACATGTAGCCTAGTGATAACATAAGCCACTGTGATTATTGCTGGACCAACATGGGGCTATGTAGCTCTTTATCTTAGAGGGCTGTGTGGCACTGACACGACGAATCTGTGCTGTAAAGGTACTTCTACAAGCAGTTAGAGATTCAAATGCCAAAAAGTAGAGGCTTTCTATGAGAAAAACAGGCAACTACCTTCACACATATGAATCAGAACATACAGGAAATACTAGACACCTTTAACCACAAAAAGAAAGAGAAAGAATGACAGAAGCATAAAATATAGCAGGCTGACAAAAATGAACTTCAGTGGCAAGAACAGAGGCAAGAAAGATAATCTGATGTGGAAGGAAAGGCGGTAAAACCAACAAAATAGAAAGTGATAATGCATCAAAGTAACTCGAGAAACAGTAGTTATTCAGGATAAGTACTGAGCAGTTGAAATGTTCATGAAGTGGAAACACATCTCAGATGTCAGTAGCAATGGGAATAGGACGTGTTTGATTAGAGTATAGAAGGAATTGAAAGTGATGACCCCAATAGTTTGAGAATTAAGAAACTGACACACATTAGCACCAAAAGTGTACACCAAAATTACTGACTTTACTAAAGAAACCACTAAACAAACAGGAAGTCCTGAAAATATAACCCAAGACTGTAATATGATGCATTCTGCAAAATATAACCAGCCAAGCAACACAAAATTGAAGAGAACAAGTCCACCAACCAAATCAGCTACACACAGATATAGTTTGGGTATTTTGCATTGGTTTTCTATTGGTTTATTGTTTATGATTGGTTGAAGAGTTGTGCTAACTGCATCTGAAACCAAACTTATTTCCTGTCACTAAAACCATCCAAATTCAGGCAAGATTAAATCATTGGTTTTGCTCATGGGGGCCTGTGGCACCATACATTAATGCAGTTAAAGTACAATAACAAGGCACACCAGCTTACTAGAGTTGCGCGGAAGAAGCGCACTAAGTGGCCTCAAATGGATAATTACATAGCGTCCCCTATTACTAGGTATTACATTGATCCAACAGATGTTAAAGTTCGTACACAACAAACTCCTAAAAAGCCTTTCCTTAGAGTTGGTGATGTTGAGTGAGATGGATGTTAAATTCTCACTCCAACTTAACCCCACTGACATCATCTCTTCCATAGCTCTGTAGATTGTAAAACAACCGCCCTCTCCAAGTAGTGGAGGCCACTATACTTGAGTGCATTCACTAGTCAGAGAGGTTGACAATATATCCCCTAATGTCTCTAACTAGTGCCGGCCAACAGGTTGTTACAATACTGAGGTCAAATACTTGACGGCAAACAAGCGATTCATCTAAAGACTAGAAATGCATTATAAAGACAGAGAATACTGCAGATAATAAATCAAATGTTGCTAAAATTTGACAAATTGACATAATAAGCCAGAATCCCGAGCGGTGGAGAAGGTGAATAGTAGTGATGCATGTGGATTACGTTGTTGTTTTTATCATTAGCGGAAATATGAAAACAAAAGAAAGTTCCAACTCATTTCTTAGATAGGATGTTCCATTCAGGCATTGCCGGTAAATCTCTCTGTTGCCCTTTCTAATAGAGAAGAGGGTGTAAGATGTCAAAGTTATTGACAGACGCAGCACCTGTATTGCCTTGTCTGGATATCATCCCTGTACGTACAAGAAAGTTCAAGTCCTTTACCTCATCCCTGTCAAAATTGTCCCCGCTGTGTGGATCGAAGAGCACATCTCCAGTAGCAAGCTCAAAGCAAATGCATGCGAACGACCACATATCAGCAGAGGTAGAATATTTGGAACCAAGAATCACCTCAGGGCACCTGTATTGCCTTGTCTGGATGTCACTTGTGAACTGTTTATAAGTCCAGCATGCATTCCCGAAATCCACCAACTTGCATCTTAGGTCAGCCTCCGTAACCAACGTCCTCCTCATTCCCTTACTACCCCTTCTATGGCCTCGCACTGCGCCAGACTGTTCTCCACCACCACTGCCACCGTCGTCTTCATTCATCACACTAGAATCCCCCTTATCTTCTGACACATCAGCATCCTGAGAAGCAGTGGCCGCACCACTCACTGACGTGGCCGCAGCCGCACGCTTTGCCTTCCGCCTGATCTTCTTCTTCTGGTTTCTTGTTAGGTCGCCGTTAGTCGACACAGTGGTTTTAGGAGGTTGGTCGTCAGTCTTCACGTTTGGAATAACAGGCGGTGTCCCAGAGCGTCGTGGATCCTTGGAAGGGTCAAGTGAAGAGACAAGGAGGATGTTCTCAGGCTTAAGATCGGTGTGAATTATTGATAGTTCGCGGTGGAGGTAGTCGAGGCCAATTAGAACGTGACGGCAGATCTCTTTCACCATCGGAAGAGGAATTCCCCGATAATCCGTGTACTTGATCAATGTAAGGAGATTGTCCCCGAGAAACTCGAACACCATGCAGACGTGAATCCCGTTCGGCCCCGAGTGCTTGAAGTGATCCAGGAGCTTGACGACACACCGATTATCGTCGGGATCACCGTCGGCGATCTGCTTGAGGATCTTTATCTCATCCATTGCTGCTTCAGTGTAGTGCTGCGCACTCTTCTGCACTTTGAGTGCCACATATCGCTGCAACCAAGAAAAGGATAGCCGATTTCAATGCTTAAATATGTATACTGAGCATTCTTTAAGCAAATGCGAAGAACGAGTTCTCCCTTTGAGAAACCAAGATCAAAATATTCTACTAAAGATCGAATTTTTTGTGATACTAAATCCATTTCTAAGCAAAATGAGAGAGGGTTTTTGTTGTTTTTATATCTTTCGGCGAGAAAGATCAGATTCGTAAGATGCTTCGCGGCATCCTACACACCCCGAGAGGTGGGATTCGCTGGTGCAAAGGGGGAAAGGGGAGGGGAGGGGAGGGGAGGTGTTGGATTGTGGATCTTACGGAGTGGGAGGTGTCCCAGGCGAGCCAGACGGTGGAGAAGTGGCCCCACCCGAGCTTGGATTGGACGACGTAGGCGCCCTGCTTGAAGGAATCGCCGATCCGCACGGCGTGATACCCGCCCCTCCGGTACTCCTCCGTCCCCTCGTCCTCCGACGTGTAGTTGCTGCTCTCGCTCCGCCCCTCCTCCTCCTCAGCCATCCGATCTCCTCCCCCCCCAACCACCGCCCGATGCACCGCGCCGATCCGATCGAACGGCCCCCGATGCGCCGCACTTTCCTCCTCCTCCTCTTCTTTTCCTTCTTCTTCTTCTTCTTCTTCGCCCAGTTTGGAGAACCGCTAGGGTTTCGTCCACTGGGTCGCCGACCCTCCCCCTTCTTCTCTCTCTCTCTCGCCCCCCCCTCTCCTCGCGACCTCGAACGGCGTCCAGAATAATAGAACGGGGAGGGAGAAGCATACGCTGTTTCGCAGCTACTAAGCACCTGCACCGCGATCGCCAATTATTTTGCTGCTCCAGGAGGGTGCGGTGGCGACGTGGCAAAACTTTGTGGGGAGTCGCTGTTGAGCTATGCGGAGGCACGAGCACAATGGATTCTTTCTGATGTGGTAATCAGAAGTATAAATGAATTTTCCTTTCTCCATTTATTTATTTCTATCTTCCATGGGCGGAGGATCTCCTCTCTCGACTCTCTCTCTCTCTCTCTCTCTCTTTAAAAAATTATTAATTTACCAATGAATTTCGTTGCTTTACGCATAACTGTATACTAATAAGAACGAGGATAAATCTGATTGCCGCAGGAGAAGATAAGCAACTTGAGCTACATTTGATAAAGACCCAGCATCAGTATATTGGTCCCCTTTTTTTTGTTGTAATATGAAGTTATTTTTAACATATATGTAACTATCGGTAAAGAGATATAGTTGTTACTTGAAGTTATAAAGATATTACACTTTAAGCAATTAAATTAAATTTTGTATTTTATCAAAAAAATTATTTTTTTTGTTTGAGAGATAGGTAGCACGCTATCCGTTTCGTTTATTTCATTTAGAAATAAATTTAACTAAAAATGTGAATCAACTAGAATTCGAATTTGAGATCTCTGATTGATACCAACCATCAAATTCTTTGTCACTTATTGTTGAATAAATTATTCACTTATTATGGAATGCGCTTATGCATCAGCGCACAGAATAATAAAATGCCAGAAAAAGTTCAAATTGTCTTTATATCCATTGTTTCGTTAACATCTTTACGTTTTTACAATGCATTTGCGGGTGTCGAAATCAAATAAATAAATAAAATAATAATAATAATCGAAGTTACAGATTGATCAACTTTTACTTCGGGCCAGTGGATGGGCCTGTCTTTTTCTGGGTACAAATGCCTCGTCTGAACCCAATAGTTTGGGCTCGTCCATTAGAATGCACCATTTGGGCTACAAGAGTCCATCCCTGGTCAATCAGATGCCGTAACTGGGCTACAGGAGATCGGCCCAACCTGTTGTGAGACGCTTCGAATGTTCTAGTTACTTTTTCTCGCCCGCTCTCCGCCAGAGCCTAGTCCCTTCTCTCATTAAGGGTTTTGTTCTCCCTCTTCTTCACCTTCTCCGATCGCAGTGCGAGTAAGCTCTAGGGTTTCGGCGCTCACCTCGTAGAGAGAGAGGCTTCTCCTTCCTTTGAGATCTTCGGAAGAGAAGAGAAGAGAAGAGAAGAGAAGAGAAGGGTGGTGGCTAAGATGGTTTTTCCGATGCAGCCGTACGGGATCCAGGCGATGCTCAAGGAAGGGCACAAGCACCTCTCCGGGCTCGACGAGGCCGTCCTCAAGAACATAGACGCTTGCAAGGAGCTCTCCGTTATCACGCGCACCTCCCTCGGCCCCAATGGTGACCCCTCCCTCTCCCCCACCCTTATTGACAAATCAATCCCTTTAGGATCTCTCTCTCTCTCTCTCTCTCTCTCTCTCTCTTCAAGCATTTCCGATCGTTACATTTGGATGTGGTAGTAGTTCCGAAGCATCACTGTGATTGTTGGAACGTGGCGCATTTGAGAGCTAGGGTTTTAGTTTAGGTTTCAGTATGTTTAGATCGTGGTTCTCAGCAATTTTTTATCCGAGTGAGAAACTTAAGGCGAAGATTCGATATCTCTGATGGCATAATGTAAGTTAGGACTATGATTTTAGTACAGTGAAATGACTAGGAGTTAATATTGTTCTGCGCTTCATTTGCTACTCAAAACTAAAATGAAACATGACATCTGCAAAATGTTCTGGGGCTTCATAAGTTTTAAGGAAATTGCTTTGATGGCTTAAGGTTATCGTTGAGATTTTGGAGAAGAATCATTTCATTAGTTTGTAATATAATCATTTGATCTGTGTGTGCTTGAAAGTCTGTAGCTTTATGTTGCCTAATCACACTTGAGTTTATACTGGTTGATAATTAGGAATTCTAAATCTCCATTAATGCTCTTGCATTTAGTTTACATTGACAGAGAGTTGCAAGGTTATACTTTTTTCCCCTGTACTTTTTGTCATTCATTTATATCCAACTCTTTACTTCAGTGTAGAAGGCACTTGTTCGTTTCCGTCTCTATAATATTCTCGGCATTCATGTGTTTGTCTATTGGATTTGTTTTCTATCTACTTATATGTTGTTGTTGTTGTTGTTATTTTTTTTTAACTTAGGGATGAACAAAATGGTAATAAATCATTTGGACAAGCTCTTTGTGACAAATGATGCCGCAACGATTGTGAATGAACTTGAAGTCCAGCATCCTGCTGCCAAGATCTTGGTGCTGGCCAGCAAGGCCCAGCAAGAGGAGATTGGCGATGGGGCTAATCTTACAATTTCTTTCGCTGGGGAGCTACTTGAAAAAGCGGAGGAGCTTATTAGGATGGGGCTGCATCCAAGTGAAATCATCAGCGGCTATATCAAGGCCATTAATAAGGTTTTTTTTTTTCCTATGTTGTTAAGTGTTGTGCTAATTTAGGTTCATATTTATGAAAATGCTCTTTTATAAATGTCTTTTTATTGTCATTAAATGAGCAGACAGTGGAACTTTTAGATGATTTGGTAGAGGAAGGGTCGGAAACCATGGATGTGAGGAATAAGGATGAAGTTGTTTTACGAATGAGAGCTGCTGTTGCTAGCAAGCAATATGGACAGGAAGATATATTGTGCCCTCTCATTGCTGATGTGAGTTATGTTGATCCTATATAGATCAGTGATTTTAGTGCGTAGTTTTTAATTGTGCGCGTGATGCTTTGTGACATGTCAGGCATGCATTCAAGTCTGTCCGAAAAATCCTGCGAACTTCAATGTGGACAATGTTCGAGTTGCAAAGCTACTTGGAGGTGGCCTACACAACTGTACAGTTGTCCGGGGTATGGTTTTGAAAAATGATACCATTGGGAGTATTAAAAGGGTGGAGAAGGCAAAGGTAAAATTTATTTTGATTTTTGTGTTAACCTTTAAATATCAGATGAATTTTATTTTTTCCTTCCCCCCTTTCACGTTCTTTCAATACCGAGCTCTTAATATGGCTTACAAAAGATGCATGTATCTGTTCTTTAGATTGCTGTCTTTGCTGGAGGTGTTGATACATCAGCAACAGAAACCAAGGGAACTGTTCTTATTCAAAATGCTGAGCAGGTAGGCTTCTAGTTTAAATAAATGTAGTGAATTTTCTTTCACAGGGAGTTTCAAATGTTGAATTAACATTTGTTAATACTAGAGGGCTTAATTATATATGAATGTTTCGCATTTGAACTGATGGGGAATTTTAAGGTTTTTTGAATTATTACATGAAGGCAGGAAATTAAGGATTTCATATATGAAATGTGGTTACTGATATAACTACTAGCCGGAACATTATGTATGTTTCACTCATGTAAATCAAGATTGTACTTTGAATATTGCGTGACAGGAACTATTTTCCTGTATGATATGTAAAAGTTTTGTAACCAATAACAGGGTTCCTTTGTTTTCCTGTTAACCTCGAAGTCTCACTGTAACTCAAGACATTGATGCTTTCTAAATTATCTTGTGCTTTATAAGGACTTTTAATATATTCAGTAGACTTATGATTTAAAATATATTATGAAGCTTACTGATTAGAAGTTTCTTTGTATATGTGTTTTGCAGCTAGAGAATTATGCGAAATCTGAGGAAGCTAAGGTTGAGGAGCTTATTAAAGCTGTTGCTGATTCAGGTGCCAATGTGGTTGTGAGTGGAGCAGCTGTTGGTGATATGGCATTACATTTCTGTGAGCGTTATAAGTAAGTGAAGTTGTGTTGTTGGCCTAAATTGCATGAATACTTTATTTTTGTGTAATGCGGGATAATCTTATACAATTCAAGTGTAATGTGCCACATGCAATCAAATATAGGTAATAATTTTTGTTGATGACACTGATATGCCATGCTATTTTGCAGGCTCATGGTGCTGAAAATCAGCTCAAAGTTTGAATTAAGAAGGTTCTGCCGTACAACCGGTGCTGTTGCTCTTGTAAGTTATTGTTGCTTTAATTTGTTTTCTTGGCAGATGATGGCTTTTTTCTGACGGGAATTTCTTCTTGAATATGCAATAGCTTAAACTTAGCCAACCAAATCCGGATGAGCTTGGGTATGCTGACTCTATTTCAGTGGAGGAAATTGGTGGTGTTCGGGTATGTAGTCTTACATATTACTTTGCAGGTTTATAATATGATAGCCTATTTTCTTGAGTCTTGACTGCTGTTTCATTTCATTTCTGTTTCATTTCACTTGACAGGTTACTATAGTGAAAAATGAGGAAGGTGGAAACTCAGTTTCTACAGTTGTTTTACGAGGTAGCACTGACAGTATATTAGATGACCTTGAGAGGGCTGTTGACGATGGTGTTAATACATACAAGGTCTGTTTCTTCTTATTAATTTTGGCCTTATCTTATGATGACAACTTGATTGTTCAATCTTAAACATGATTGAAGCTTTTGATTGGCTTTTACTTTTGGCATCTCTCTTAGTATATGCTGCCTATTTCTTTTTTACCCTTCATTTTCTATGCTTACCAGGCAATGTGCAGAGATAGCCGGATAATTCCTGGGGCTGCTGCATCAGAAATTGAATTAGCTAGGAAGTTAAATGAGTTTTCCCTCAAGGAAACAGGGTACTCTCAGTTATCTACTCGAATGTACTTGAAATTGTTGAGGACTCTTATGCTACCTAGCGTCCTCGACAAATGTTGATTGCTGCTGAATAGCAGGCTTGCAAACTTATGATCTGATTTTTGTACTCTTTGGTGCAGATTGGATAAGTTTGCCATTGCAAAATTTGCTGAAAGCTTCGAAATGGTGCCAAGGACCCTTGCTGAAAATGCTGGACTTAATGCCATGGAAATAATTTCTTCCTTGTATGCTGAACATGCTGCTGGAAATACAAAAGTTGGAATTGATTTGGAGGAAGGTACTTGTAAGGATGTCTCAACCATGAAAATCTGGGATCTCTATGTCACCAAGTAAGCCACTGTCTTATACTCCCAATATATTTTGGATGATGAATGAGCTAATATTACTATTTTAGATCTCTGCTGATTTTGAGGAAGCCGGTTTTTCCCCATTGTTTTTGTTATTTGCATCCTTTATCATGCTTATGCGGTGGAAGCTTCTGTTATGGTATTAGTAGATTTTGTTCCTTCTGGAACTTTGATTGAGCAAAATGGCTGTATGAAGGAGACAATTTTGATCTGACATTTATTGGTTCACTTGCTTTTTTAAATTATTTGATTGCAAAGTTGCTTCAGGTAGGCTAGTGTTACTCTTACTATCATCTATACGAACTTTGATTGCATACTACCTGGGTATCTAAAATTTTGATATGAGCTTTGTTGGTACAGGCATAAAATCACTAAACCATTGTGCCTATCATCTTATAGCATGTAAAGGCTATCATCACAAGTATGTGAGGCGTAGTTTTGTGTCATTCTTGTGATGGTTGTCTGCATATATTGCCAATGCGCATGCTTGTTACTATGTATTTTCATATCAGGGATGACGTCTAAGTACAATTGTTCCCCTGTGCAGATTCTTCGCACTAAAGTATGCTGCTGATGCTGCTTGTACTGTTCTGCGGGTCGATCAGGTAACTGATGTTTCTATCCCATTTTTGTGGCCATGATTTTTTTGTTTTGTATTTCCTACAATCTTATTTGCAGGCCTCTCTTTTTTTTTTCCTCTTGCTTTTCTATTTTGTGCTGCTGCACTTCTGGTGATGCCAACTGAAAATGACACGTGATATATTTTGGCAGATCATAATGGCAAAACCAGCAGGTGGCCCAAGAAGAGATCAACCAGCTGGAATGGATGAGGATTAGTTTGTGCCCTAGTTATATAATTATGTGAGACTAGAAGCTAGTGTTGCCTGAGGTGTTTCTTTTTTCGTAGTTGTGATCGTATAGGAAGCTTTGATTCACGAAAGGACTGGATCAACATCTTGTTTAAGTGCGGCTTTCTTTGATTGCGGCTGCCCTCTTGATTTTGCAGTGCCACCAAATATTTCGGATTGTAACCTATCTCTGAAGCGATGATTCTGTATCGATACTTGGTTTTGCTTTACTGTTGTCGTAATGTCTTTATTACTGATTTTGCCGAATGAGTTGAATGACCGGGTCATCGTAACTATTTAGATTCTGCGTATTGTTGAGAGGCATCCAAAGATATTTTCCATTTACCTTCTAGTGGTGTATCCCACGTTCTGGGCGGTCGTCTGATTTTACTCTCTCTAAGTTATCTGTTTTTACTCTACCTAAGTGACCCAAT
>NC_033634.1:11622928-11705491 GCF_001540865.1 Ananas comosus | reverse complement strand
ATCCAAAAGTCTAATAGCTCTCAAAATTGGCCCAAAACACCTTTACAAACAATAAAACCTGTGGGTACAAGCCACTTCTCAACCCCACTTCCCAACTTCACAATTTTTTGCAAAGTTCAGGATACTACAAAACCCTAAACCCTAAACCCTAAACCCTAAACCCTAAACCCTTAAACCCTAAAACCCTAAAACCCTAAACCCTAAACCCCTAAACCCCTAAACCCTAAACCCCTAAACCCTAAAAAAAAAAAAAAAAAACCCTAAAAAACCCTAAGCCCTAAGCCCTAAGCCCTAAGCCTTAAGCCCTAAACCCTAAACGGGCTCAAAAGCCCCTTAATTTCTTAAAGGCCTTTAAAATGGCCCCAAGTCCATGCGCTTGAAGCCCGTACCCCTCAGCCCGAAATCCTAAATCCCCTAAAGGTCCTAAAAGCCCGAAGCCTGAAAGGCCTTTAAAAGGCCCCAAGGCCCCAAGCCCCAAGTCTCGTACCCTTAAGCCCGAAATCCTAAAACCCCTTCAGGTCCTAAAAGCCTGAATCCCTAAAAGCCTTTAAAAAGCCCCAAGGCCCCAAGGCCCAGGGCCTTACACCAAATAAAATTCAAATAAGTAAGCCCCTGAAGGCCCTAAAGTCCGCAAAGCCCGAAAGGCCTTTAAAAGACCCCAAGCCCGAAGGCCACACATATAAATGAAATTCATAAAGGTAGGCCCCTAAGGCCCCCAAAGCCCCCATGCCCCCCAAAGCCCCCAAACCCCAAGGCCCCACACAAAATGAAATTCAAAAAAGTAATTCCCTAAAGGCCCCAAAGCCCGAAAGCCCCCCAATATGGAACATGGAATGAGACTAACCTGTATGCAATATGGAATGAGACTAACCTGTATGCATTCAAGTCAAACCACGATGCATTAGAGTGGGACACGTCACCTCTAGGATATTCACTCTCGGGATATTTATTCCATACTATACATTGGATGGTTGATGTAATTTAGTATGTATTACAAACTCCATATCCTGATATGTAATTCTTAAAATGTTAAACTCTAAACCCCAAACTCTAAAGGTCAAATTGTTTATTTTATTTTAATGTATTTATTTGTTTATTCTTTTCTTTTTTTTCCCTGCCCTCTTTGGAAAAGCGAGTATTTGCATTAGGTAAAATATCCGTTGTTTTTAGGGACAAAATTGAATCTATAAAGAAAATCATATGGAACTATTTTTTTTTTGTATATCTTCTGGCGATAAACCATTAAAAATGATTGTAATATGTAATATTTTATCAGCTCTCAATGTGATCATAAAAAAATTGCAAAATAGACTGAAGAGCCATGTGATTTTCCTCGATTCGGCCTAAAAAACGGGATTGGGTTCTCTTAACCGTAGCCCATAGGCCTAATAAAAGGGAAAGTTGCAGTGACTCCAAAGACACCGGGGCCCCTCCTTGGGTATTTTCCTCCCAATGACCATAGGGCCGTAAATAATAGATTCAAAGGCCGTGGGCCCTAATTGGTTTGGTACGTTGTGAAATCCAGGGTTCAATAGGTTGCGAATGCAAGCCCGATCCAACTATAAACATATATGTTGGGTACTGCTGCACTATAATAAACACCAACTCCATCATCGGAATTAGGCCCAATGTTCGTTGACCGGGCTTCGATTTTCTGTTAACATAGGCCCATTGGCCTAAAACATTTGTTTAATAAAAGAAATAGAGGCCGTGAACCCAAGCCCAAATATGAACAGAGATGAGAGGCAACCTTTTTCCAAAAGAAGGTCCAAACTAGTTTAACGGTGTGGTCTACCGTAGGCATATAAATAAAAATATATATAAAACAGGTTCGGGGTTTAGGGTTTAATTTTAAAAAATAATTAAGGGGTAGGTAAGGCCTACCTGGCTGATTGGCTCTAAGAAAGATATATTTCACCATTTCGTTGTTAAGCAGAGATGGTAATATTTATGGTGACTAATGAATCATCACAGAAATATATCTCTCTTTACTCCTTACTATAAGGGATGGAAATATTTCTTTTCCTTCTTAGTATTGAAATGTGTTTTAATTTGTTAATTGATTTTATGTTCTTTTGGTTACATTATAAAAAATTATATTTCAGTTTCAATAAAATCAGCTATTAAATAAGGCGGATTCATCATTATTAAATTTTCATATTCACTTCCTTCCACAAGAAAATCAAACCAACCAATTTTTGTAGGACAGATCAACTTAGGAAGGTCCTAAGAATAGAATAAAATGGGTTTGGACAAATATTTTTTGCTGGGAGATTTATTTTTTATTCTAAAAATAGACATTTCCAAACTCATGAGGATAAAATTATATGAGAACGGTCGATTTTGCTAAAATCGTGGGATTTATTTTTTTCTTTTGATTAATCACAAATTATTAAAATTTTGCATAATAGCATCAAAATAAAAAAGGTTCACTCAACTGCATGAAAACTTTGCACAATCCTTCAAAAATCTGATGCTTATCTCTTTGAACTATGAATAAAATTCATATAAATAAAACACGATTTGTTGAAATTGTTCCTCTTTGTGAGCGTAGACCACTTCTTACTTAAAAACTATCCTTAAATCACTTCTTTCAATAAGTAATTTCTTCACTGCTCAGGGCTAATGCTAGGAACTAAACATGACTTTGATTGCGTGGGATTTATTTCAGGTTAAAAAACGAAAACACTCCAAAGGTAGACAGACCAAAGCCTACTACTGATCAGGCTTTGTGTGGGTTCTAGGCCTCTTTTGCCCCAAGCTAAGTGCCTAGGCCCATTTTGTTAGACGAAATTGTGCACAAAGTCGGTGCGACGTTTTTGCGGCCCGGATTGAATCCAATGCTTACTTGTTCGGCCAGATTAATTTTTCAATGGCGCATAAACCCACAACGGGTTTAGGGTTTAGGATTTCGGGTTTAGGAGCTCGTTTTATTCTATGCGCATGCTAATTAGCCGGATTCTGTCTGGTTTAACGATTGCGTGCACAGATTTCCATCAAGCTGACTTCAAAGTTTAAACTCCGAACCTTACACGTCATTTTTGGGCCCTTCCGTATCTATAATCATTTTCAAGCAAAAATTTCTATCATTTCAATCCAAAATCCTAAACCTTAAAATCTAAAAATCCTTAAACCTCTTAAACCCTAAAAATTCTAAAATCCTAAATCTAAACAGAGCTCTTTTTTTTTTTCCAATAAGAAGTGCTAATATTCGACCAACATTATCTGGCCGGTGATGCCTTGGACGAAATTACACACCGATATTCGGCACTATCAGATTGTCAGACACTAGGTATTTTAATGGGCCTATTAACGCATTGGGTGTATTTAGTCCTTCGCTTAACACCGTATATACACTCCGGGGATTGGACCTACAATAAGGCCTGGATTTGTAGGCTGGACCAAAATGGGGCGTGTAAATAGGGAGCCGAGGTTGTAGCCCACCAGGCTCGTGCCTCAGCTGCGACGGAGCGGGCGGCAGAGGTAGGCCCGCCTCCCTAATCTACTTCGTACTAAGGCCATGAAGCGATAGCCTGCCAGGCCCGGCCTCTGATCATTACCGCCGTATGGGCCGGGAATGACCCAATGAATAGAAACAGGACCATGAACAATTTGTCCAATCTTCGTGCTTATATTGGGCCTAATAAAAAGGCAAAGTTGGGTGTAAAACAAATGTTACTCGGTACACAGTTATTAATGCAGAAAAAGTGTATTGTGTACAAAGGATCATTTATTGGTTATGCAATAGTTTGGGACCGGCTCTTGTCAACTGGATGAAAGAGTCCAAATTACGCATAGGCCGATCCAACGATCATTCGGCCGTATCTGGCCTCCTAGTAGCAGATTCAGGCCGTTGTTCTGTCGACCCGGTCTGTGAGAATACGATCAACAGGCCCAAGATTGGAACAAACTTTGGACGCAACATGCCGAGCATATTCAAGAACATAATGGAATTGCTTGGGCCCTTTCTTGGCCCAGGGACCTTGCATTATAAATAAAAATAAAAATATATAAAACTTATCTAAATTATAGACTATTTAGTTTTTGACTACCTAAACTTTCAAAATTTTAATTTTATTATCTAATCTTTCAATTTATTTGATTTGACTCAATCAATGGCACTTTTACTCTAAAATTGAAGCTAATTATTTACTTTAATGAACTTATAGTTGTGAGAATTGTATCAAATATATTAACCAAACTTATAAAGATGAACGGCGCATTTATTTTTTGTTTACAACGTGCAATCGACCAACTCAACTCAATTAAATTGAAATGTTAAGTAGTACAAATCAAAATTTTGAAAGATTGGATGGTCAAATTAAATTGTACATGGTTTAAATAAGTTCCATATGTTTTTACCATAAATAAATATATGTTCGTAGTTGGCTGAAAATTTGAAATAAAATTTATGCTTCAGAAGTTAGATTGGAAATTAAAGAATTTTTATTTTAGTATAAAAAAAAAAAAGAAACACTCCGGCCTTAAACCCTAATTTTTAAATTCTAACTCCTGAAAAAAGTCCCCTAACATTATTTTAATTATTATATTATAAAAGAAAGCCTAAGGGGTTTTTTAAACAATATATTTCTGAAAATTTTCCATCCAGTCTATGCCCTATTTGTGTCCTTGTGACCTTGTCTTGCAAGATGTCATCAGTGGCATTGAAATATTGATTGTTCCACAGGTTGTTTTTATCAAAAGGGCCCATAGGCCGGATGGGTTCGTTCATGTAAAGAAACATCAGGGGCTTTTGTAAAATGAAATTTGCTGTCAGAATGTCGGACAGAGCTCGGCTCACATATAGAATCAGGTCCGGTTCCTCAAACAAGTCCTACTGTACTCACAGTTCAGCCTAATATTCACCCACATCTGCAACTTGTAGCGTTGGGCCGAAAGAGAGAGCTACGAAAACATTGACTGACAAATGGCCCAGCTCTTTGCTTTATTTTATTTTGAATGCAACAATTAAATTAAATCTTTAATAGAAAATTCTAATATTTAGATTTTTTTTCAAGATTAATATATTCGTATATTATATTTTCGTATTTCTTTCTAACATAGTTTTCTAAGAAATAAGGTAAACATATTAAAACATCTACTAGTTGTTATTATTATGCCAGTAATTTTTTTAGTACAAAATAAATAAAATATAATTGTCTTATAATTTATGAAAATAGCCTCGTCGGAGAACAACGATTCACTGTTAAGTTCAATTTCTTTCTTCTTTTTTGTTTTTCCATCTTTGATTATGGTAAACTTGATTACTATATTAACAAATATTTAGTGTAACGATTTTAATTGTTTATTTTTTTCAATTACAAAATTATATTCCTTTATTATAGAATAGATAATATTTAGTCTTTAGTCATACATGATAAATCTTGGTTTTGTGATTGGGCTTTCGGACCGGACTGTGCCCGCCCCCGATTTTGAAGATAACGTGGCCGTCGTCGCCATTTTCCCTTCCCTCCTTCCCTCCAGGAGTGAAGTGAGAACCGCGCCGCCATGTTGATGAGCGGAAGCCGGCTCCCCTTGCTCTCCTCTTCCGCATCCTCCTCCGCCATTCGAAGACTCTTTTCCCCTCCTTCTTCTTCTTCTTCTTCTTCTTCTTCTTCTTCTTCTTCTTCCGTCCGACGCCGCAGCCTCCTCTCCCCGCTCCTCTATTTCCCCTCGCGTCGCCGCCGCTGCTTCTCCTCCACCTCTAAAGCGACCACCCAAACCCAAACCCAAACCCAAACCCTAACCCTATCCCAAGCGGGCTGATATGGGCCTAATCTGCAAGTGGGCTGGGCTCCTGCGAAGTTAGCGGATCGGGTTCTACCCGTTAGTTGCCCATTCACTCTACAGTGCGCCCGCTCCAATAAACTTATAATAATGTTTACTTACCTACTACGCCAGACTGATATAGATCCTGGCGGATCATTACTTCAACCCTGATCTTCTCATCTCCTTCCCTCTTTCTCCACTTCCTCTTTGCCACTGCTCTCGCCTCCTCCGCCCTCTCTCCGCCGGTCGGTACATTCTTGTTTTCTTTTGCGATTGGATTGGCGTGAAAAATTCTGGCTTAATCGGTGGCGATTCTTGCAGTTGTTGTCTGGGATCGGGCAATGTGGAGGCTCAAGATTGCAGAGGGCGGGAGCCCGTGGCTACGGACGACGAACAACCACGTGGGGAGGCAGGTGTGGGAGTATGATCCCGATCTCGGCACTCCCGAGGAGATCGCGGAGGTCGAGAAGGCCCGCGAGGCCTTCCGCAAGAATCGATTCAAGATGAAGCACAGCTCCGATCTACTCATGCGATTGCAGGTTCTTCTTCTTCTTCTTCTTCTTCTTCTTCCATGTACATATATAAAGAGATTTTGTATCTGGTTGTTAATTGCAGTGTTGTCGGAGTAGCTGGAGACAAAATTCTAAAATTCTACTTCTTAAGATAATTGCCATTTATAAATTCATCATTAACTTTCGAACTGAATTGAAAATGGACATACAAGAATGATGTTTTTCAATATACATATAAAGAAACTTTTAGTTCTTGCAATAGCACAGTCATTCATCATTAAATTTCCAACTAAAATGAAAATGGACGTGCGAGAAGGATGATGCTGATTTTTTCTCTGATGCTCCCATGAAATTTCCTTTTCGGAACTCCACCCACTGATCCTTTTTTTCCGATAATACGGCACGGAATGCATTTTATTTGATTATTGTGATAATTGCGAGTACTAAGGTTGAGCCACGCCAATTCTTTGGCTCTCTTGCTGCTGAAGCATGTATGTGCATTAGTTGGGATCGCCACTTTCTGCGTAAGATTTCAGCTTCATTTTAAGTATATGACAGGGCATGGGCATCAGAATTGCATATTTGGAGCTAGATCATGCTGACCCGGCCGGATTATAACTACTCATTTTGTACTACAAGTGAAATACCTCAACTTTTCAGCTGGCCAGAAGAATTTCATAAGATGTTTATGTAACTATAAGCTATTATCTATAGGATGTATGTTGCATGATTTGCGGGTACATGTAAATATCTAATCACGCATGGGTGAGTGTGCAAAAATAAACTTTCAATGGGCAGTACTACAGTTTTAATGTCTTCAGGGGTATTCAAGTAAATAATTTATAGAGTAATAAAACTAAAAGACCTTTTTTTTTTTTATGGGAATTTAAGTGCATGCACTTTATATCGTAGTTACATGTAAGTAATCTACTTCTTAAAAGGTATTTATGCAAAAGTTGCACACATGGGCCTTTTCATCCAATCACATCTATTGCATGCAGGAAAAGGGAATTATGGTAATTTGAACCCATGCAAGTTATATAGGAATAAAGCATATCATTATTTTATTACATGATATAAAATGTAAATTATGGTCAATAATATGACATATATAATATGCAAGGTACACTTCAATTTGCCTCGTTGTGGTTTAGCACATTTTCACTTCGCCACCCTGCAGTTCAAAAAGTTGCAATTAACTTCCTTGTGGCTTTTATTGTTGTTTCACCCTAAAGATCAACCGTAAAATAGGGTTGTAAAGTGATATTTTTTGCAAACCATAGGGTAGTAAATTACAAATTATGAAATGGTAAAACACTGCTCTTTGGTTTGCCAAAAACATCACTTCACTATCCTCTTTAACAGTAGGTATATATAGTGGAACAAAGATAAAACCACTGGATAGTTAAGTGCAACCTTTTGAACCACAGGGTGTCATAGTGGAAATGCGTAAACCACAATTGGTCAAATTAGAGTTTACCCAAACATATATCATATTGGAAACTAAGGAAGAAATAAACATTTGATGAATCCTTTAGTCTCCTTTCTCTGTTGTGTAGTAGATTTCATCAGAGGTGAAGTTGATGAAAATTTCTTTCAGGGGTATTAGATATGCTTTTCAATTTTCTTGCCTATCTGTCAATTCACTTACTGGGTAAAGATGTACAATTGTACACATAAGTATGCACAAAGTGTATATATGTGTGTGTTTATTTATGCACGTAGATATATATTTTTATGTTCATATGTGTTTGTGCATGCATATGGAATACACACACACACACACACACACACACACATATATATATACACATTCTAACTCTTTCTTTCTTTCTTTCTTTATGTGTATGCATGTCTCTGCAAGTATTTAACTATTTATTATTTTTCTATCTCTCTTTACCGCAGTATGCTAAGTTGAATCCTCTGGAGCTGAACCTCCCGATTATCAAGCTCGAAGACCACGAAGATGCTTCAGAGGAAGTCGTATTGAGCTCCCTAAGAAGGGCTATCGGCCGTTATTCTACTCTCCAAACACACGATGGACACTGGGCGGGTGATTATGGTGGCCCTATGTTCCTCATGCCTGGCTTGGTATTTCCTGGGAAACTTGACAAAAGAAGTGAACTCTTTGGATTGATTTTTGTTGATTAATTATTTGAACTTTTTACCTTCAGAATTCTTATTTATATCCTATTTTTTAGATTTCAAGATATACAATCATCTACAACGCCAAGTACTGACCTCTTGTCATTTATAAATTGCAATCCCTGCCATTCTGTATTCTGATCAATTACTAATAGCATGGGAATATGCGTTTTATTTAGCTTCTTTGATTTCAGTGACTTGGGAAAGCACTGTAGTGGTAGTTTTTTATATATGACTGGTTATTTCAAATTTTGGGTGCAGATAATAGTTTTGCATATCACTGGTGCAATAAATACCGCCTTATCTTCAGAACACCAGTGGGAGATCCGCCGTTATCTTTACAACCATCAGGCATGAATATCCTCTTCATTTTTAAACTTCTAGTTAAAGTTTCTTTGTTGGGCATGTTTTTTTTCTTTTGAATTTTAAAACAATAAAAACTGAAAAACAAAAATGTGGTTTTCTTATTGCATAATGCAGAACGAAGATGGAGGTTGGGGTCTGCACATTGAGGGCCCTAGCACCATGTTTGGTTCAACTTTGACATATGTAACATTAAGACTGCTTGGCGAAGCGGCAGACGGCGGTGATGGGGCGATGGAGAAAGCGAGGAAATGGATTTTAGACCATGGTGGTGCAACTTTTATAACATCATGGGGGAAGATGTGGCTCTCTGTAAGCAAACTGTTCTAAGTTTTTTTCATTTTGTTAGAAGGGAAAAACATACTGATTTTACTTGGACTTTCAATATGAGCACCTGAACTTAAAAACTTTTGATTTACTATTTAACCTTTCATTACTTCTGAGGAAAATTTTGTCAAGTTCCATTAGAACTTATTGGTTTCCTTCTGTAAAGTTATAGAATATTCCGTCGAGTGACAGGAAACTCCATTAGGTTATAATTTCCTTTAAAGTTTAATAGCAGTGTTAATTTTTGTGAAAAGTGAAGATAATTAAACCCAATAACTGATACTTTTAGCTAGTAATATAAAATTGAAAATATTAAAGATCAAGTAGCCTTTTCACAATGGACTATTTCAGTTAAAATCTGCATTTATTTACTTTTATAGAAAGATGGCTTCTTTCCATAGAGTGCATCTGCTGATGCTGACTCTCTAAATCACAGGTACTTGGAGTATTTGACTGGTCTGGCAATAATCCATTACCCCCAGAAATATGGTTACTCCCATATATTCTGCCGATTCATCCAGGTTTTTGCTCATCTGTTCCCTATAGATTGATTTCTTTTGGCATTTCGAGTCTTCTTTCTTTCTTCACTGGTTATAGTAAATGGTTAGTTTCAGAGAAAGCTGATAAGAACTAGATTATGGACAACGCATAATTGTCTTAACTTGATCTCAGTGAATAGAAGTCACCTTTTGCAGTTACCTAAATTTGTCTTTCTTATGTAGATCAACAAGAGGATTGCTAATTGATTGTAGTGTGAGCTGTCCATCATCTCGATCAAGAGAAGTCGCTTCTTGTAGTTACCTAAATTTGTCTTTTAGATGTAGATCAACAAGAGGATTGCTAATTGATTATATAAGTATAAGCTATCCATCATCTCTTCTAGCTGTATTGAATTGGAAGCACATGGTCTTTTAGCTGTATTGAATTCTCAATGTGTGTTCCTTGTATTATGCCATCACTAACTGTACAACTCGAGTGTTGTTTTGCTTCATTCAAATTCCTCTAGCTAATAATTTCATTCTTTTTTTTGTCTCACAGGAAGAATGTGGTGTCACTGTCGGATGGTTTATTTGCCAATGTCTTACATTTACGGAAAGAGGTTTATTGGTCCAATTACACCAACAGTACTGTCACTCAGAAAGGAGCTATATAATCTTCCCTACGACCAGATTGATTGGAATAAGGCTCGTAATGAATGTGCAAAGGTTTGTTTGAGTTGATACCTGTATGCCTTTCGTGTAACTTGAATTTATTTCGACAACATTTCCATCTTCAATCTGAGTAGTACCTTCTGTCTCTTCAGCATACTTTCTTTGTCAGTTTCTGCAATGTTTCTTAAGCCTTTGTGTTGTGATATTCTTAGTTTCTTTCTTTCTTTCTTTATTTATTTTTTTTGGGGCGAAGGCGCGGTGAATTAAGAAAAGACTTGATGTAATTGGTTTGATTTCATAAGTTTACAATATTAGAATTCTTTCTATAGTCAGTATCCTTTCTTTTATGCCTAATTATATGTTCTTAGATACAAATTTCCCATCTTTACATCCTTTTTTTTGGCATAAATTCTGCTACTCTGAGCATTCACAGTTCTGTTTTAACTCATGATTCATCCATCATGGCTTAGCAACTGAAGCTTTATATGTATATATCCTAAGATCTCTTTTGTCTGTCTTGATAAATATGATAATTCTCTTCGAGTTACTAAGAACCTCAATGTATCTCTTCTCAATTAACTTTCAATAAAACTATCTAAAAGCCAACTTAGTGATGATCTTGCCAAAGTTGTACGTAGATTATCATAAAGTGAAATCTATTGATAAAATATTGCCTCTGAGTAAGTTCACTTTTTAGGTATCTGGCTTTGTAAAAGTATCATTTGCAAAGAGTGGCATGTAGTTGAAGCTTTTGGCAATTGCTTCTGTGCAGGAAGATCTATACTACCCCCATCCTCTGGTACAGGATATTCTTTGGGCTACTCTTCATAAGTTTGTCGAACCTGTTCTGATGCATCGGCCTGGTAGCAAGTTGAGACAGAAAGCTCTAGACACCGCCATCCAACATATTCACTATGAAGATGAAAATACCCGATATGTCTGCATTGGTCCTGTTAACAAGGTATTTGATATTTTAGCATACTCTTTATTATTCGCGGATGCTAAAGTTGATCTTGGTATTCTTTGGTTAATGCCTCGGCATAGAAATGATGAAGGTAGAAAAGTTAGATCTATAATATGTGCGTGCCAACTTTATATTAGGTTTGTTAGGACATTGTTTCTATTTATGTAACTTCATTTTAACTCCTGGGTTCCTGCTGATAGGCAGAATACAATGGATTGTCATGTGATATCGCCGTTAGGTACCACCGATCAACCAACTGGATTCCTTAAAGGCTTTTTTCTTCCTAGTTTTCTGAAACTAGACTTTTTATCAATTTGAGAGTCCTTAGCTTTCTCTCATTGCCTTTATGCCAGTTAGTCCTTCTGGTAGTAAAGCTTGTAGTTATCATTTTACCATATGTCTACAATTAACGTGGATATATGCCATTAACTTTCATGTGGCCGTTGTCAACTTGATTGCGAGTATATTAAGTTTCAAACTCTTGATCATTTTTGGAACCCAAATGGCATATTTTTCTGTGTCTTTAATATGGTCTGCGTGAACTATTAAACCCGTTGTATTTACTGTATGGTTCTTGACATAAGATGCATGTGAGCTTGTACTTTTCCTAAATCATTCGTGTTGTTTTTCTTCATTCGTGCCATGAGCAAATGGCAAGACACTTTACATCCAATTTATTTCTGTGAATCCGCCGCTTGAATGTGAAGGTTGTCCATTCAGTATCTGGCCCTCATATTTGAGATTACTATGATCTTCTTTCTGCAATTAAAACATCAATCGAGGATAACAGGGAAACCACAAATTCCACAATCAGCAGTACCATATTGTATTAACTGTTGAAGAACTGACTGTTTCTTGTATGATGTTTACTGAGCAGGTACTAAATATGCTTTGCTGCTGGATAGAAGATCCAAACTCAGAGGCATTCAAACTGCACATTCCAAGAATCTTTGATTACTTGTGGCTTGCAGAAGATGGCATGAAAATGCAGGTTTTGACATTTATATTCACCTCATTCCCTCTTTTTGTTATTGATTGTGTGATCTTCCTTAGTTCATGCCCTTGTTAAGATGATTATGTTTCCATAAATATTACATTTGTAATGCTAGTTATGTAACAGTTTGCCGCGGCCTTCCACTACAGAAATATTTAATAGCTCAACAAGTATGTATATTGACATGCAGGGATACAATGGCAGCCAATTGTGGGACACTGCTTTCACTGCTCAAGCAATTGTCGCAACTAACCTTATTGGAGAATATGGTCCTACTCTTAAGCTGGCTCATGAATACATAAAAAATACACAGGTTTGTTCCATCATACTAGGGCATCTTTTTCCAGATGTATCTATTGCATTTTCCATACTATTTTTTATAATTATATATTCCAAATTAAAAAGGTTCGTGATGACTGCCCGGGTGATCTGAATTACTGGTACCGTCACATATCCAAAGGTGCATGGCCCTTTTCAACTGCTGATCATGGATGGCCTATATCAGATTGCACTGCAGAAGGACTTAAGGTAATAATTTTCCTATGAAAATGAATCTGTTGGGGTTCTTAATTTTCAATACCCCTCTTTGTTATCCAGGCCTCGCTGTTATTGTCCAAGATTTCTCCAGAAATTGTTGGCGACCCGGTGGAAGCAAGAAAACTATACGATGCTGTCAATGTCATTCTATCCCTGATGGTAAGCTTCTAGTGAATTGGATCAACATTGAAATTTTCCTTGTTGCAAGATTACTATACATGTCATACTTTTTGGCTGAATGTTCTTAATTGTCATTGGTGTCTTGTTTAATATATTTATATAGAATTAGGCTACTATACTATCTATAGTACCGGAGCTCCAATACTATAGTCTTGTTTTCGATCTTAGGGTGTTCAAATTAACGATCCACATCGTTAAATATGATCTAGGGTATATGAAGTTCTTAGGAATAAAATTTTAGTTTTTTTCGACATCGTTTACTTAATAAATAAATTATGTCAAAATGGACGGTGGAAATTGAATAATCTTTAAAATTTGGTCATAGGACTTTTAAATTCAAGATCAAGAATGTTAACCTTAATCTAGAAAGTTTAAAGTATTTTCTATCAAAATTTGAAGAAATTTAGATTCTTCTACACCGCTAAACTCCAAACTCGCTATAGTAGCCATTGAAAATTGACAATTTTGAAATGGTTTGATCATAAAGTAAACTATGTTGAAAAAATATAAAATTTTATTTCTAAAAACTTTAAATACCCTAGATCAGTTTTAACGGTATGGATCGTTGATTTGAATAGCCTAAGATCGAAAACGGGACTATAGTACCGGAGCCCCGGTACTATAGATAGTATAGAAGACTAGCTCTATATATATATATATATATATATATATATATATATATATGGAGTCCGGCTATGGTGCTTGTAAAAGTACCAAGCATTTGGTACTTGTAAATTTTTTACCGTTAGATCTACGCCTTTAATCATTTTCACCCGTTAGATTATACTATTCAACCAACCACCCACTCAACCCTAGGGGGCCCACATCATCCCTAACCGCACATTTCTTAATCTAATGGCTAAAAATCTACAAGCACCAATGACTTGATACTTTTAAAAGCATAGGAGCTCAATTCTATATATATGACATCTATTATCTATTATCTATCTATTACATTGTATTAAAGGAGAGTTGGGAGAAATTGGGAGTGACATTTGTCCCTCAATTTCTGTCAATTCTCATTAATCCCTTCCCTTCAACAATCTATTACACTAAATTATTATTGCCTACAGCCGGGCTGCTAATGCACTGAACCTATTTTTTAATGATTGAAATTATAAAATCAAAATCTATTATAATCTAATCTAAGAGATGCGCACTAAACTATATAAAAAGCCTATGTATAAGAAATTACAAAATTTAAATTTTCATAATGGGTTTTAGGAATGTGTTGTATAAGATTTTCTTATACTCCTGGTACGCGGAACAATTTCTCCTCGATCATCCCATCTCCCCCGTCTCAACTATTAAAAATTATTGCCTGCACTTGGTCTATTAGTGCATCGCGTGCATTGAACCTATTATTTAAAGATTAATATTGTGAAATTAAAATCTAATATGATAGGTACGGTCTACGCCATATAAAGAGTCTATATATAAGAAGTTAAAGAATTTAAATTTTTATAATAGGATTTCACGAATGTGGTGTATAAGATATATTTATACACCCGGTGCACGGAACAATATCTTTTCTGCTATTACTAACAATATTTTATTGATTATCTAAAAATATTTTTATAGTTTTCCCCTCTAACTTTTTTCACATATGCCTTATAAAATAATTTAATTACTAACAAGCTCTTATAAAATTTTATGCCGCACATATGCCAATTTATATTATTTTTAGTTAAAATCAATTAATTATTAAATATTTTTATTTAAACTTATTTAATTAATCAGGCTAATAAAATAATATAAAGAGATAAAAATATTAATTAAAATTTACTATTAAAATATTTTATATTTGAGGCATCATGCGGCTCCTTAACTAGTGCAGCTTTAATCCAAATTTCAATCTATTGCAATGCCAATCACCACAATTAATACATTGTTCTATAGAAGTATGATACTGCTGTGCTTATGAGTTCTCTTAGTATGTGATCATATTGTTTTGTTTGCGGCATTTGGACTATGCGTTTAGTGTATCATAATTCAAGAATGAGACAGTTTCTTCTGCAGCATGAAAAATCTTTTACACCGATTTTGAATATTGGTGCTCATTGTTGCTTCTATAGAAGTTAATATCTCTGCTTGCCTACTGGGAAATTCATGTGCTTCTTTTCTATGTTATTGCCAAGCCTGTTTAGTTGGGTTTGGAAATTATTCACCCTTATAATCAATAAGACAAACCATGCAGAACATGTAACATTTTTTGCATATCTCCTCGTGCAATGAATAGTTAAAATGTCCCTCTGTGATCATATGGTATCAACTAAGTACAAAATCTACTTGTATAAAATAATTAGCATTTTGGTGTTATAAAACGACAATACCATCTATTCTTTTACCTTTTTGAACTGTTCAAAAATGTTCAAAATTTACTTTGGATGGGCCCATTTACATGTGATCCCTCTGTCTCTATGTAGAATGAGAATGGTGGTTTTGCAACATATGAATTAACAAGATCTTATGCCTGGATGGAGGTATGTAGATTGAATTCTTTCTATTTTGCTATTTGTTTGCCTGGATGGAGGTATGTAGATTGAATTCTTTCTCTTTTACTGTTTGTTTATTCCTTTGCTATTTGAAAGCTTCTTGGTAATCTTTTGTAGATTAGTCTTAGTAATCCGAGACAAAACATTGTGCTTGGCTGTTAGTGGTGATAATATTGGCCTTGCAGGTGTAGTTTAAGTATCCGATTTTTTCTTTTCTTTTCAAATTCATACGAGACTTTCTATGAAGTAAACCATGCTTTTGGTCTGTTGAAGAAGACAATGTTCAAGGTTTAAGGAAATATATGATCATTTACTAACTACTGTAGAATAATAATGGGGAATGCTGACATATATCTTGAGTTATTATCATAGCCCTTTCAATAACGAATAACCATATGGCATTGGCTAGAAAAAGATCAAAGCTGAGAAACATACAAAGTTGCCAGATCTTTAGAAGGTTGAATTAAGTGAATAATTATCTGTTAAATCTTGTCTGTAGGCTAGAGTTATCTTTGCAGAGAAAGCCAATTAACATTTAAGAGGAGAAAATTACTAAAATTTGCCACTAGTATTGCCTTTGAAAGTTGTTTCCTAGCTAAGTTAGACCTTTGATGCACCTTTCAAGCCAGTTTATTTTCATCCAAGAATTATATGATAATTTGCAAATTATTCTAGAAAGATCAAGAAAAACATGCAGTGTTGGTTCTTGCGAATATTTTGATATATACACTTACGTGCATCTGTTGACACTTTCAGCTTATCAATCCTGCTGAAACCTTTGGCGACATTGTCATTGATTATCCGTAAGATGACATGGCTTTTAGTTCTTTTAATAAAAAGTTTGTTTGTTGTATTCTGTTGGAACAAATACCACACAGAAATCTGATTGTCATTAAAAATCTAACTAACTTGTGATAAAGATAAAATCAAACTTACAGATAAACGCAAATATTCCAATAAAGATATTTATCTTATCCGGAAGCGTGCGAAGCACTGCCCTAAGGCGTATTCCCGTCCTTACGTGCTGAATTAACCGGGAATAACACTCCAAGGTACGACCGGTATTCCTCCTCCTGCGAGCACGATCGTGAAGGTGGTTGACGAAGATTCTTTCAACATCCGGTAGATAAGAAAATATTAGAATAATATGAATAGATAAGGATTAATTAATTATCTGATATCCATCTTAACAGGGGAGAAAAAGAGATATATATAGAAAAGAGAATTCACGCTCTTTCTCGTTACGAGAAAGGAGCGGAACCCGCGCAACAGAATTGAATTCCGTTTGGCGGAAGAAACGGAACGGGAAAATATCCCGTTAGTTTCTTACTAATTAAGAAAGATAAAAATAAAATAAAAAAATAAATAAATAAATAAATAAAATAATAAATAAATAAATACCAAATAAATTTTAAGTTCAAATAAAATAAATTCAAATTCAAATTTTGAGTTTTTCTCCAACATATTCTTCCCTTACCGAAGCAAATTAATACTACAAGATCATTTTCAGATATGTTGAATGTACTTCAGCGGCAATTCAGGCTTTGATATCATTCAGAAGGTTATACCCTGGACATCGAAAGGAAGAGATAGATAGTTGCATAAAAAAAGCCACTGATTTCGTCGAAAAGATTCAAGAACCTAACGGCTCATGGTCTGTATACAGTTTCTCATCTTCTTATTTGAAGTTTCAATTGACACTATAATTCGTTGTTAATTACAAATTCAGTCAGTGAAGAATGATTTAGATTTCAATTTCAACCGATTGAATTATGACAATATAATCCCTGAAGTTGTTCCCCAATTTTTGTTTCATTCTAGGAGTTTCAATTTTAACCTTGAATTTTGACCTTCACTTCAATTTTATCATGAAGCTTGATCTTGATTTCAGTTACATTCTTGGAATTTCAAACTCATAGTGCTGATTTGGCATTTTTCTGATTGTAAACCAAGTAGACTTATTGTTATGCCAAACAAACTTCAAGGACTGAATCTTTACAATTGACACAATGAAGATGGAATTGCCACTTGGGTCAAACTTGGGGCATTAGATTGGCAATTAACCCAATAAGAAATACATTAATTTTTTCAGATTTTACGAGGAAATTTGGCACTGCTTTTTGACAGGTATGGTTCTTGGGCTGTTTGCTTCACATATGGCACATGGTTTGGAGTGAAGGGATTAATTGCTACAGGAAGGACTTATGAGAACAGCTCTTGCATCCGAAAAGCATGTGACTTCTTGCTGTCAAAAGAACTGCCTTCAGGTGGTTGGGGAGAGAGCTATCTTTCATGTCAAGATAAGGTCAAATTTTCTGCTTAATTTTTTCTCAGCTTTGTGCGTGAGCCTTTATATTTTTGTGATATTAGTCATATAGTGTTGGATTTATGTTTTACTTCTGATATTTGCATGACTATTGCAGTACTGCTAATTCTTCCTCCTTTTTAATTTTTAATTTTTAATTTTTTGGGTTGGTAGTTAGCTATGCTTTATATGCATGAATCAACAGACTTCTAGAGAACAGTGTTCTAATATTTTATATGTTAAAATATGATCCAGGCTTTTTATGATTTTATCTTATCCATTGGTATATTCTCTTGCTGATACTTAAGAATAAGATTCTTCTCCATACTCTTTAAAGGAAAGCTTAATTTACTCAATTTTTGTTCTTATATATGTATGCTTACTGCAGGTCTTCACTAGGCGGTAAAATCTAGTGAACTAGATTATGTTCCTGCCTGTAAAATCATAAAACAGATATACTTCAGGAAAACTGTTCCTTTGAGTATTAAGGATACTTACAGTTTCTTTTCTTTTTGAGAAAGATTCTTATGGTTTCTAATGTCTATAAGATGGTGGCCAAATAATAGTGTGAAGAAACATGATACTAGTGATACTAATCGACCAAATAAAGATTCTAAACCCGTACATAACACGTATTTCCAATTGAATACCCAGTTTCATCAAACTTCAAACTACTTGAATATAATGAAATTGCGGAAATCAACCTTTGCCAAAATTACTCCTCATTTTAATCAAACTTGGTCATTGAACGTCTTGAATAGAATTGTCGGAAAGGAGTGCGAAGCTCTTTTGTTTGAAAACAAGCGGAAAAGAAATTTTTTACGTGTATTGATACGGAAAATATATCTTTGAAGAGTATTTTCCTAATTGCTACTTATTTATGTTCAACAATTGATACATGAGATCTCTCAAAAAAAAAAACAATTGATACATGAGAGATTTTCTTGGTATGAGGACATGTTACTATTTAAGTCTTTTTTTTGGTTTTCTTTTCCATACATTACAGCAGCTACATCGGAAAGCATCAGAGTTTCTTTTAAAAAATTGTGTTTGGCTTGCTTTTTGACTTATTGGACAAATCAATTAATCTGTTTTGATCTGTTTTGCCTTTGATGGTAGCCCTGTTGTTTTACACTGTCAATATGATCAAAGCTGAATATGGCATAGTGGGCATGCTGATAAAAGTTGCGACTGGAATACTCCTGAAAAGTGTTTTTAACACCTGACGCAAGTATTTCTCTTGAAAATAGGTGTATACAAATCTTGAGGGCAACCGACCTCATGCAGTCAACACCGGATGGGCCATGTTAGCATTGATTGATGCTGGACAGGTTAGTTCTGTTATAACTTCTAGACATTCTAGATTATTGATTGTGATACTTATCAAATAAAACAAGGTATCATTATTTTTTTCTTTTTTGTGAACAGGCTGAGAGAGATCCAAAGCCGTTGCACCGAGCAGCGAAGGTTTTGATCAACTTACAAATGGAGAATGGCGAGTTTCCTCAACAAGTAAGTGGACTGTTATCACTGTCAAACAAATAACGATGCTTTCGTCCAATTCATGGGTGCATATTTTGAGCAGCTAGCAATATTTCTATGGGGAATTTCTGCAATTTAGTCTTTTAATAAAGCATGAAAGTTAATAATGCTATGTTCATTCGGAAATATATATTATTCTAGAAAGAAGTAAACAACAGTAAATTGAAAATGCTCTTCAGAATTAGCTAAATCTATTGTTTTATTAGGGCCTGTTTGGCCTGACTGGGGCTTTGATAGAAGTGCTAACTATTGGCATGGAGAAGTTCAAAGAAGCACCAACAGTTTGTTTCATGAAACCTTCCTGCTTAGCTAGCAGCAAAAGTTTCAAATTGGAGTTTTTGCATTTGTAAGGATCAAAAGCTGGTTTGAGCTTGAAGCCATTGCGAGCAGCTTTTCACTTGTTGTTTGCCAGAACACCTGGTTTCTACTTCTCAGTGTAGAAGTTTTTTCAGAAACCAGGCACAACAACTACTTATTAAGTTTAAATCTGCTAATTGGAATTGACATCAGAAATGACGTGGCAAGTAGAACTAAACATTTTCTGCACATAACAAAGTGCAACTTTTCTCATTTCTTTGTGTCCAACTACTTATAAATATATCAACCTAGCTACCTAGTTTATGCACGCAGAAAAAATAAGTAGGATAAATATGCATAAGCACCCATCTGTCTATCTACACCTTATGGTATGGTGACAGATGTACATCCATCTGCTACACTTTTGCTGCTATGTAGGTCTCCATCTTGATCTTTATTGCTTTGTAAGTTCTTACTGAGTATAAATTTCATTGAACCTGCTTAACAAAAAACAGATAATTTTTTTTTTTAAGAAAAGCAAGCCTGCTGCATAGAAAACATTTGGAAGTAACTCGAGGTTTGCACTAATTCATCACTTGAGATTTCTAATGCTTGCTTTTGTTTGTCTTTGATCCCTTGCGGTAGGAAATAATGGGAGTATTCAACAGAAATTGCATGATCAGTTATTCGCAATACCGGAACATTTTTCCTATATGGGCTCTTGGTGAATACCGTTGCCGTGTGCTGCTTGCGAATAAGAACAAGTGAATGAGGTTTGCATCTCTGCATTTACATTGAGATCAGAATGTTCGCCATTTCGCCTTGCTTAAGGCTACTTGGCTAACACCAAGAGGAAAATGGTATTAGGACGATTCTCTATTCTAAAGATATTTTCGATAAAAAACCATGTGGTCTAATGATCTGAAGAGAATCTCGTGTTCAATAGGTTGTTTGTTGGGTATCTCTTGTATTTCTGATCAGACAAAATGTTGTTCCTTGAATTGTATGCTCAGAACTTTTTGTTAGTTTAGAGGGCTCGATCCTGATAAATTATTGGGACAATTTAGTTGGGAAGATAATGAATGGTTTGAATAGCCATTTGGCTGAAGATAGTGGCAGGTTAAAACGTAACAAATATATATTTTGGTCCTCTGCTACTGTTTATCTGGAGGCACACCAAGTTACATATTTTGTTCCAAGTTTTGACCACTTTTGCTGGGTAACAGAAAGCAGATATGTTGTGCTTGGAGTGGTTTGCTATGTAAATAGTTATAAGTTTAATGTGCTTGCTCTCATCGGTAACAACTGCTTTGTTAATATTACATTTGAAAAGAAAGGCCGATTATGTTTTGTTTATATCATTAGAGATGTCAAGGTGGCGGATTCGGGGCGGATTTTTAAAAATCCGAACCCGAACCCGACTCCAAACCCGAGACAGACCTGAATCCGAATCCGAACCCGACGAATTTTAAGAATTCATATTCAAATCCGAACATGACCAAAAATTCGAAATCCGAATCCGAACCCGAACCCGAACCCGAAAATTTGAACCGAAAACAATTATTTTTTTTCAATATTTTAAAATATATTATTATATTAAATTTAAATTTTTAAAATACAAATTTAAATATAATATCAAATTTATGTATATATATTATATAATACAAAATAAATTCGGGTTTGGGTTAGATTCGGGTTGGGTACAGTTAAAATTCATATCTGAATTTATATCCTTCGGATTTTTATTTTTGATATTCATATCTGAATTCATATCCATTTAGCATTGGATATATTCGTTTTATTCGGATTCGGGTTCGGATTGGGATAAAATTTCGGGAATCTGTACCCCCAACTACCCCTGCGCTGCGCCCCACTCGACCCGAGCCTCCATTCTCGCTTTCTCTCGCTCTCTCTCTCTCTCTCTGTCTGTCGCTCTCGTCTCACATGCAGTGAAGCACACCCCCTCCAAACACCTGCCGCCACACACCGACATCCATCATCGCACCATCCCCCCGCCCGGCGACCAAGAGACCCCAGCGCTCCGTTTCTGGGGTTACGATTCCTCATTCTCGTCCTCCTCTTGGCCTCTTGCGCGATTGCCGCATCTCCGTGATCGCCGCCTCTGCAACGCTCGGTAAGTTTCCGTCCTTATTTGCCTTGTTTGTTTTTTCGTTGTTTGGTGAGTTTTTTTGTGATTTGTGGCGGAAGCAATCGGTCTAGAAGTTTGTTGTTTCCTAGGGTTGAAGCGGTCGATCTTTCATTTGGATTTTCGTATTGGATTAGGAGAAGATAGGGTTTCGTTTGATTTCTTTAGGGTTTCGTCGCCTAAAAACTAGGGCTGCTTGATCCGATGGGGGATATCTTTGGGTTTTTAGGGCTTTGGATGATGGTATAATTGGATGTTTTGATGGATGAGTGGGCATGATCTAATACAGAGGTTTGTTTTTATTGTGAAGAATATAGAATTAGATGATGTATCATCAAGTGTTCTTGTTATAATTGCTTTATTTGCCTTGCATTGTGATTGAAATTGGAAGGGGGCGTTTTCTGTGTTATACTGATCCGACATGTTTTTGAATTAATTTATTCAGGAATTTGGTGATTAATTAATAAAATATGTTTGAAGAACTTCATTTCCTCTCTCAGCTCGATTGATTGTCTTCTATAGTTGTTTGAGGCTATTTCACAATTTGCTTTCTTGTCTCTTGGTTTTATGCCCACTTTAGTTGTTTGGCTAGTCAGAAATAAAAGAAAAAAAACATTTGAAACTTACCTAAACTATGGACCATTTGGATGGTTATCCAAATTTTGATTTTACTATCCAACCTTTCAATTTGTTTGATTTGAACCAATCAACAGCACTTTGACTCTAAAATTTAAGCTAATTACTTATTTTAATGAACTTATAATTGTGAGAATTATATGAAATATACTAACTAAACCTGTAAGATAAATGATGCATTTGAATTTTTAAGTCGAAGTGCCATTGATTGACTCAATTTGAATAAATTGAAAGGTCAGGTAGTAAAATCAAAATTTTGAAAGCTTGGATACCCAAATTCAAATGGTCCATAGTTTAGGTAAGTTCCATACGTTTTTATCGAAATTAAATTTGCCCGTAACTTCACTTTCCCAAAACGGCCTGATTGACTTTGTCTTGGAAGTCAACTACAAAAAAGGAGAGATAGAAAATAATAATAATAATAAAAAAAAAAACATTAACTATTGTAACTCTTTCGTTCTCTTGTGTGCTAGTATGAAAAATTATAGAAAAATAAATAAAAGAAGTGAGATAATTTCAGTTCCAAAGTCATTGGCTTATAATATTTCACCTAAACTTCATTTCAATGAAGAGTCATTTCCAACTGGAAAATCACTTACGGCCAAACAAGCGGGCCCTTAATGCCTCTCATTGTTCTTTTTGTTCTTTACTCATAGCATTGTGTCAAGCTCGCGTTTGTTTCTTTGTATAAGTATCATATGCATAGATTCTACTTCGTAATACATATGATTATTATTAGCCTAAATTCTATCAGCTTTCCAAGGAGTCTAGAAGCTTTTGTGATTGGAGATGAAAAAAAAAACTCAATTTTTATATAGAAAGAAACTCAATTTTAAAATTCCAAGATAAGAGCTAAAATGTGGAATATAAAGTTTGAAGACGAGAATGAAACTTGAGTTGAAGTTCATGTATTAGTAGTGCAATTTACCCATTTTGATAGTCTCCAAAGGCAGTTAAGATCCATTACATTTAAGGGCTAGCCTGGTTTAGGCTCGTACAACCCTTCACTTTGGAGCTGGGTTTTACAATGTTATAAGATTGGGCCTGACGGTTCCCACAGTGATCTTGAAATTCCTTTAATTCATTTGTTAGTTATTATAATATCTGTTTGACAAACTTGATTTCATCTCTCTGCTCAATTGATTGTCTTCTATAATTGTTTGAGGCTATTTCACGATTTGCTTTCTCGTCTTGTGGTTTTATGATGTAATCCGTAATCTTGGCGTAACTCAAGCAGGTCCTAGGGTGCAACAGTTTCCTGGTGTGTTTTTTTGCACGTTGGAGAGGTATCTTTGCTAATTGATTTATGCTTGCATATCTTGCGATTTATTTTTTTTTATTTTTCTTTCTATTTTTTGCTTTTCTACATATACGGTGATTTGTTTGAAATATACAAACTGCATATTTTGTTTGATTTGTTTGACTTCTGAGTGTTGGAGGATTTGTTTGGTTACTTGCACACTGGAGGTTTAGTCATACATAACAGTATAGAAAAATGGCTTGTGACAGAGAAACTGGTTAATCGGTTTGCCCGAAATAGTTAACACTGGTGTAGAATGGCTTTCTATAACATTAGGGATTAAGGGAAACTGAATAAGGGCCAAATGTTCTATATACGTGGGGTAATCTATTTTGAACTCTTGAGATGATAATACAACAAATTAATCAGCATAGAAGTACTGCATTAAGAGAATTCATTCTTAATTTCTGACTTAGTTGAATGGAAAATTTGTATGCAGATATCAATGATAGGAAATACAAAATTGATAGGAGATGCTTCTGTAATACCCCCTTCCCCTAGAGACCCCACCTTGGCGCAATGACACTCTACTCCCTTTTCCTCGCGCCTGCCACTGCCCTGCTCTGTCAGGGAAAGAGGGCTCTGCCTAGGAGAGAGCCTTCGATTCCATCTTCTGCTGCATCCTCCTGATAGTGACCAGAGCATGAAGGAGAAGCACTTTTGGAACCCTCCGACTGCTGCCTTCGGTTGAAGTCCCTGCGCCTCCTGCCTCATTCCGTCCGCTGCTCTATCAAAAGCCATAATGTGTGTTGGGGTTTGGAGACCTGACCTTTGATGGCTGTCAAGCACCACATCCTGTTTTCCAGGCTTAGAGTTCTTGGATTTTGTCGAGTTCTGTCATCCTGCACCCCTCAGGCGCTCTCTGAAGTACTTGCCTCCATCGGCAGCCTTGATGATATCGAAGCTAGCCTTAATCAGTTAGATGTTGAGGTTACACCAGCAATTATCACTCAAGTCATCAATTCTTGTAACTGCAATACGGGCGGCGGCAGCAGCAGCACCCGAAAGCTTCTTCGTTTCTTCTCCTGGTGTCGGTTGAAGAACCCTGCTGCCCTGGGGGAAGAGGCCTTCAACCATGCGATCCAGACCTTTGCAGAGTTGGGCGATATCACTGCCGTGGGCATCTCTATCGCAGATCTGCACAAGGAAGGAGGGAAGTTGTCCCCGGCAACATTCTCTTTGGTGGCTGAGACTCTTGTCAAAGCAGGCAAGGAGGACGAGGCCGTCCGCCTATTGAGGGACTTGGAGAGGAAGAAATTGTTGCCATGTTGTGATGGCACGGGGAAAAGTGTCTGGTCGAGCAGCCTTGCGATTGTCCACGCGCTGTGCGCTAAAGGCCATGCCCGCAAGGCACAGGGCGTCATCTGGCACCACAAGAGCGAGCTCTCAGTGGGTTTCGCTGCTAGTGTTGTGCAACGGAGCCTCCTTCATGGGTGGTGCGTCCGTGGGAACATCAAGGAGGCCCGCCGAGTGATGGGTGACATGAAGTCACTAGGCATTCTGCTGGGTCTCCCGTCGTACAACGACCTCCTCCGATGCATCTGCTACAGAAACCTCAGATTCAATCCTTCTGCCCTCGTCTCAGAAGCCACAGATTTGTTGGCAGAGATGAGGTCCTGTGGCATTCTTCCCACTGCCTCCAGCTTCAACATCTTGCTATCTTGTCTTGGCAAGGTGAGGAGAGTAAAGGAAGCTTATGGAATCCTCTACTTGATGCGACAGGGAAAGGCAGGATGCTCCCCTGACTGGGTCAGCTACTATCTTGTTATCAGAGTACTGTATCTTTCAGGGAGATTTGTTAGGGGTAATAAGCTCATGGATCAGATGCTTGATGATGGGTTGAGTCCAGATGTCAAATTCTACCATGGTCTGATTGGTGTTCTCTGCGGAGTGGAGAAGGTGGACCATGCCCTCAACGTGTTTGAGCAAATGAAGAAGTTTTGTGCACGGAACACTGGACCAACCTATGATCTGCTGATAGCCAAACTTTGTAGGAATGGAAAATTTGAGCAAGGAAGGAATCTATGGAATGAAGCTGTGCAGAGGGGAATCACTCTTAGATGCTCAAGAGATCTGTTGGATCCTCTAAAAACAATAGTTTTTAAACCAAGGCGACCGGTGAACAAGTTGCACCCATGGGACTACAAGAAGGTAGGGTATAGGCGGATTAAGAGAGCTGCTCGAACCAATATGAAGATGAAAAGGAGAAAGCCACACAAGTTTATTAGGTAATAACTAAACTCCATTCATCCCACCACTTTTTAAGTATCTAGACCCGCTTTAATATTTCTCTTCCACATTAGCTGAGGCCAAATGCTTTTGCGGATTGCTTGAGAGCAGAGTAATAAGGTAATAGATGACGAATTTTGCTGATTAATGATACAGCGTGGTCTCCATTTGACATATTAGACCATTTTAAATAAATTTTATAACTTTTCAACATTTAAATATTTGGGTGTGTACAAATATATGTGCGTGTATAAAGCTTCTCTGTGCATATCTTAAGGTTTGTTCTAATGTTGAGCCCATCAACTTGGTTGCTAGTAATTTTCTATTTTCCCAACTTGTTTCTAAATCCTATTCACTGGGATATAAGAAAATCAGTGTGTTTGTGTACTCATATGAATGCTTGTGTTTGCATTTAGGGATGCATTAATGATTAATGTTGCTACTATTTGTCTGTGAACTTGTTATTTAAAGGTCTTGAGTAAGATCTAAGCCACTTCTTGGACTCTCTGTTAGAAATTATCCAATATGCCATGCATTTGACTTGTTTGGGTTCTTTTGCAAGGCTTCTCTTGTCGGTTTTTCATTAGGTTTATTCACAACATACGTGTGTATACAGGAATGTTTTCGTTCGGTTGCATTCAGCTTGTACAGATGGTTTACAGATGTAAATTTTTTACAAAACTCTCTTGAATAATTCGGGTGCTTCTTTTATGGTTAGGTTGTAGCGTCTGATCTTAATTTGGATCCGGGATTGCACATGAAGGACGTACTAATAAGCACTCAACCATGTTGGACTCTCTTCGCTCTTCCGACGTCACTCTTGTTGCCAATCAAATGCATACCATTTTTTGCCTGGTGGAATGAGACCTGGGAATAGTTTTTTAGTCTCAATTATTTTTCCACCGAGTGTATCAGAAAATGTTCGGATGAAATCAGGTGTGCTAGGTAAGTGTGTCATGTATTTTCAGGACTGGCCATATCGATTGATAATTCTCAATCAAGTTTGCTTTCAGGATCTGATATTTGTCTTGTAAAAACTGTCTGCGGAATCGGCAGTTACTCTATTAGATCAAGTCAAATGAAGAATTACTGAATCCTCCGTTTAGGAAACCTCCTTAAACTGGATGGAGTTGAGGAGCTAGTTCTCCAAATCGTGAATACAGGTGAAGAACTCTACCTCTACGCACGAATATGAGTGAAGAGATCTACATCTACCGGAGGATGCCCCTGATTAAGCGAGGTTAATGTATTGGCCCTAACTTCTTGGAAAGACCCTCCCTTCCTTTATTTGAGGAAAGTGATCGAAAGGGAACAAGAGAATTTGCATGCTAAGCACAATTCTGCTGTTTACAGATAGCTGGTCCCTTTTGCTTAGACGTGCAATCCTAGAAAGACAAAAGATTAAGTTCCCAAGGTTGGTTATTGTTTTGATTTTCCATACGAATTTACTGTACATGTTGTTGTCACGATGTGTTGACACATTTATTATAATAATTTTAGAATGCGTATGTAAATCAATTATAGTCTTCCACCTTGTGCATGACTAGTAATATATTACTAATATATAAGAATAATATTTTGAAGGATATGTATTAATGGGCTTATAATATCAACGAGAAGAAGCGACATGGTGGTAAGGATCCTATTCTTTTATTATTTTATCAAAAATTAAGTTGTACTCAAATATGGCAATGAAAAGAAGAAATATGCTGAAAATCAGCGTTGGAAATTTGAAAACTTCCCAGAGGGTCTCGGAACCCTTCGACTCAAAATCAGCCTATTAAACATATCTCATTTTTATATGATTATATGATTCTTATATTATTATTGTTGTTGTTATTTTTATTGTTATTATTAACGTTATCTCTCATTGTTTGTGCCACACGCGTACTAACGGGATGGCCACGTCTCCCACTAGATGATAATAAGATGAACGGTGATGGGAAATTCATAAAAGTTATGGGACAAGCAAAGCGCAAATCAAAGAACTCATTAATTATAACCCAGCTAGCTAGTAGCATGAATTACCACCGAGCTCCCTCGTCTGGTTTGTTTATTAATTTAGATATATATTTATACATATTCACCACACAACAGCTAGCCTTCCCGCAGGAAGAGTTGCCCCAGGTAGACTTGCCCCAGGTAGGGTAGAGCTAAAAATCAGGAGACTTTTTCCCTTGCGTTTCCGTTCGACTGAAATTAATTCGAACAAATTAATAAATGATGTTACAACAACAAGATGTGATTTTAACAGAACTTTGTGGTCGATGAATAGAAAAAACGAATGATGAATTAATTAATCTCTGCAAAGAAAACAACAAAAGGGAAAAAAAAGAGAGTGCATGTGCAAAAACAAGCTAGAGGAGGAGGAATTAAGAGGATGGAGGCCAGGGAGAAGAGTCATGCATATGCATGCATGGGGGCATGCATCAATCAATTAAGGAATATGGTATAGCTTGGAGGGCTTCAAGGCCTTGGTGACCTCGAAGTAGCTGAGGGTCTTCGCCCACCTTGCGTTGTTCTTGAGCTTATGCACGGCGATGGTGTCCGGCGCGAAGTCGCGGCGGAAACAGTTGGGCTTCTCGAACGGTCCCCTGAAGTCGTACATGGCGGGGGCGGCGTCGAAGCGGTTCTTGGCCTTGTCGGCGAGGTTGAACCACCTGCCCACCCACATGTCCTCGGGGCCCCTGACGTCGTTGCGGGCGATGTCGGACGTGGCGATCCACCGGACCAGGTCCCACGACACCACGTAGCCCATGCCCTCCATGAAGGGAGGGAAGGGGAAGAAGTTCTCGTCGTCGCAGGGCTCCTGCAGGCCGAAGTACATGTCCTCCCTGGGCTTGTCCCTCAGGGCCGCCACCAGGCGGGGCAGGCGGAAGTAGATGTCGTCGTCGGCCTTCATGACGAAATCGTAAGGCGGAGGCGGAGGAGTACTGCCGTCGCCCTTTTCGCTGCCGTCGCCGGTGCCGTTGAAGAGCGTTGGGAGGCTGGCGAAGTAGGCGTAGGTCTTGCCGTCGTCCATGTTCTCGGCGCAGTCGAGGATGATGATGTCGTCGTAGCGCATGATCTCGAGGGCGACGAACACCCGCTGCTCCTCGGTGGTGAGGTTGCATAAGACGAAGCGGACGTCGACCTGGGCGCCGAGGAGGTTCGGCTGCTCCTGCTGCAGGGAGTAGACCATGCGGAGGAGCTGCCGGCGCTCGAAGTAGTCGGGGTGGGTGATGACGCCGATGAGCAGCCGGAACTCCGGCGGTGGCGTGGGTGAAGCTGCAGCCGAGCTGCTGTTGTCGAAAGAGGAGAAGGAGGAAGGTGTGCTGCTGCAGGCCGTGAAGCTCGGCAGGAGCCGGAAGTCATGCTGAGTGTAGGAGATGATCAGGAACGTCAGAGCCAACAGAGGGAGGAGGAGGAGGAGGAGGGACGCGAAAGAGATGCTGCCCGGAGATTGCTTGGAGAAGGAGAACATTTCTGATTCCTTTCTCGCTCGATCGATATATCTTTCTTGCTTAGCTGACGATGGAAATTAACCAACGTCCGTTCGGTTGTTAATTGACATCTACGATTAATACCCGCGACTCTGCTCATAATTCGTATGTATATATTATGGAGTGGTTAGAAGAGTTGTTGGATCGTGTAATAATTGATAAATAGCAGAGAAATAATCCTAGCTTGTTATAACTTCTCACCGCTGATGAGTTTGGTCGGGATCGGACAGACGAGTTGCGCA
Source organism: Ananas comosus (assembly GCF_001540865.1). Lineage (NCBI taxonomy): Eukaryota > Viridiplantae > Streptophyta > Magnoliopsida > Poales > Bromeliaceae > Ananas > Ananas comosus. The sequence goes on along the minus strand of NC_033634.1, from coordinate 11,675,875 downwards.
ACGTGCGCGGCAGAAACGGTCTCGTTAATTCCTCGTGGTATATATAAATCTTAGTTACATCTTTAAACTTAATTTTGAAAGTCTAAATTTAAACATTTCTTGTATTATTTTTTTAATATTAAAAATTTTCAAGAAAAAATTTAAATTTGTGATGATGAGTTATAAAACGCACATCTTGAAATAAAATGTGTAGATAATGTTTTTCAACAGAAGTTATTTTTAGAAGAACTCTCTATTTCCTTTCTTTTAGTAAAAAAAAAATCGCTATCCGTTGAAAATTCTTCTGCAATGTGGGTGCCAGCTTTAATATTTTTAAATTATTGCAGGATTAGCTGTTAAGTTGGGATACCCACATGTGTTCGTGGTCCGAGTTACCAAGGTCTCGTAAGATACCACTGGTTTTTTTCATTTTCTTTGAAAACACTAATTTTATACTTTTTTTATACTTGCACTGGAATTTGCATTAAAGATTTGCATATAAACAATCTAAACGCTCCATCATGTAGATCTCCTATACTATTTTGAAAAAATAAAAAAAATCTTCAAAAACATAAAAAAGAAAAAAAAAAAAAGAAAAAAAAGGGTCAACTGTGGGAGGCCCAAGCCTGCAATATTTCCGCTGTTCGACAGGCCGGCGCTGTTTCTGTGACCCTCTCCAAATATCAAATTATTGATGATCACCAAAAAAAAAAAAAAAAAAAAAAAAAAAATCAAATCTCAAAAAATTATTTATTTATTTAGAGAAAATATTTAAAATAACTAAACTTGGAGCTTACAACCTCGAATGTCTAACTCTTGTCAAATTATTTATTGCGAAGAGGGATTGGATTCGGGAGAGAGACGCTTCTGACGCCAGCTAAGGGGTTCTATAAATTCCACGGCCCAAGGGCCAAGGCTGACAGGAGTAATGCTTATCCACCCTTAAAAAAAAAAATAGATGAATATTCTATTTCAGATCAACCATCCACTTGCAATTAAATTAGGGAAGATATATAAGAGCTCTTACTTGCAGTTGCTTTCAGCACAATTAAACCACCGCCTTCGGCTGCTTGCACATGCTGACGGACCTTCGCCCACCGTAAAGTTTTTTTACAGACGCTGTTGGCACATCGACAATTTCATACAACGACGTGCACAGGCCACCTCATTTTTATATATGTACGTATGTATACCCTAAACCCACGATTCATTCATTCATTCATTCGTTCGTTCATTCATTCATTCATTCACAAAGACAGCATTATACTAGAACGGCGCAAATACGGGTAATGTCATATTTATTCGCATGCATCAGTGAAGTCGCTTATCACAGAGCATATTTTCCCAAACGCCCACTTTACGACGTTAATGATACATAATGATAAATGTGCATACTAAAAAAAAGAACAAAGAAGAGTAAATCCAATATGCCGAAGAAAAAACATATGGAAGCATTGCGAGGTGTTAGTTAAAATAAGAATAAACACAAGTTTAACCCTTTTTTAGAACGTGCAACTGCGTAAGCAAGTGCTCAAATAATAAATCAATAGAAACATGTTTCAGTTTTGTTTGCTTACTTTGTCTTAATACCCTATTCAGTATTGAGGGCCGTCCAAATCTATTGGGCCAATTTTAATTTGATCGACAACATCGTGGAAAATGCAAAATCCCTTCAATCTTTTGCCGAGATTGCACTACAAAAATATTACAAACTATAACAAAAAAAATATATTCGCAAAAGATAATGCATCCAGCAAACAACAGCATTAGATAATGGCTGCTTACCTAACCAATTTAACCATACATTTTCAGGGCAGAAAGAAAGGGTATGCGTCGGTCTCCAATTTAAAAACTCAAAATCATTATCCAAATTTTGCAACAGAAGGAGATAGATCTTGTTTGTCCTGGTAGAGAGCTCTGCAAAAACATTGGCAAGTATTTGGTCTCTTAATATTAACATATCCAAGTAGATAGAAAGCAATAAAAATTAAGAACTCGCATACCAAAGTTGCAAGAGAAGTTGTGAGATAGGGCCAACTACTGCTATTAAGTTGCCTTGTATGAGTGAATATATTCACATTTTTATGCTCGACGCCTTCAGTTTGAAGGGCTCTGATTCTTACTGGATTTTCAGCATTCCTCTGCTCAAAAGAGTAAGATCCAAATTCCTTTGTAGCCTGTTTATATCACTCCTCGAATGTTAGAACTAAATTAAATAGAGAAATATTTCAGAAAAGAGAAAATTAGCAAAGCATTATCTTGACTACCTAGTTTGGAATAATCAAGGAGAACAATTCAGATGATAAAGGCCCATAAATTAGAAGTGAACTTTCAGTTAAACAAGCAAAACTAGATACTTCAGACCAATAGCATAAAGGTTTATTCTCTACATTATCGAGACTGTAGTCAGGGGTGAGCCTCAATTGGTTTAGTTCTGTTTTTGCGGATTTTTCCAAAACAGAACCAAAAGGAAATAATTCGGTTCAGTTTGGTTGGCTTACTAATGTCTGATAGGCACACTAATGTCTTCAATTATTTGTATAACCAACCATCACCACAGACCCACAAACCTTTTCAAGCGTCCTTAAGATATTACCAAGTCCGCATTGGAAGATGTCTTGCAAACTACTATAAATCTGTCAAAATGAAGTTTGTACTGCTTCTATAGCAGTAAAAGCTAATTTAAATAGTCATTTGAGCTACATGAAAATGCTTTCAAGCTCCTCAAGCAGTGGTTCCTGCTGGGAGAAAAGAAAAAGGAACAGGCGCTCCTGGAAATATGCATGATTCTTTAAGATTTCAATCTTTAATAATGTCATTTGGATCTTACTCGAGTTTCGGAAGTGTGGCACGACAACTCAACTATCTTTATAAAGAGTACCTCGTGTTCTGTGGCGCAGGGCCGGCCCGCATGCAAGTTATTAAGTGTGCCGCACTGCCGCCACCATTTTCTCATTTGCAGTCTTCCTGTTGGTATGACCATCTAACCAAGGCTTCTCATGGAAGCAAAAATGTTCAACAGGATACAGAATTCAATAGATTTTCTGTCTAATATAATTTTAAGTGCTGTCGCTGGTGGCCTCAGAGCAGTCCAAATACCCTTCTAGCTATCCTCGATAGGGGTTCTCTTTCCTCGTGTTTGCAAGGTTTCTCTTTAACCTCTTCAGTTAGATTTGTCTCTATTGTAACTGGACGGCCTAGATCGATCTCATCCTCCTCAATTGACACGGTAGATAGGGACAAATCTACCAGGCCTTCTAATGAGTCATCATGACTTCCTACACCGACATTATCTCGTTCGCTGGCTTCTTGTCTGAGAGGTGAAATTTTATCCTCGAACTCTATGGGCATCACTCTCTCCTCTATATTCGCTATAGATTCGGAGCTTTCATCACGGATAATGTGCTGCATGCTCTCCTCCTCGTGCAACTTATCCAAAATCCTCCAAGTAACAGCGTCTGGTTTTAGACCATTCTTCCTCATCTCATGCACTATCTGATAAGCCTCTTTCTTCGAGCGCATCTTGCAAGCGCTGTCGATGAGTATGTTGTAGCTTACGATGCCCGGAGAGACACCGCAATCCACCAATTCGTACAAGAAATCACAGGCCCGATCCAATTTACCCAGGCGACAAAGACCTCTGCATATCGCAGCATAGACGTAATCATCATGGATCTTGGACGGCCAGACGACATCATCCCAAAACTTCTTTACCTCCTCAATCCGGCCCCGTTCACACAATCCTTCAACTATGGCTGTGTGAGTAGCACAGTCGGCAGCAACACCCTCGGACAGCATCTCATTGAAAACATCCATCGCTTTGTCAGCCTTCTGCAGGTTGAATAACCCCCTGATGACAACATTGTAAGTCACAGTATTTGGAGCGCAACGGTGTTTGGGCATCACACGATGCAGTAGATGGAGCGCTTCCTCTGCTTCCGCGACATCGAACAGCCCACGGATTAGGGTAGTGAAAGTCACCACATCAGGAGCACAAAAAGTTCCCTCGAGCATGTCGCTCATGATCTTTTTCGCTTCTCCGACCCTGCCCAACTTGCAGAAACCATGGACGAGAGTATTAAGGGTGATTACATCGGGGCGGCATTGTTTCCGGAGCATCGTGACGACAACGTTTAGCTGCTCGCTAGGATTGTCCACCATGCGCAGCGCGGCCAGAAATATGTTGTAAATCCTAGTCCTGTCGGCGTCCCCGTCACTCCTCCGTAACACGAGCTCTAGGACGTCCTTGGCCTTGACGAGATCCTTCTCCCGGCAGAGCCCCTCGACGAGGGCTTTGTAGGTAGGCTCCGGAGGGAAGTAACCGAATTCGGCTCCTTCCTTCAACAGCTGATAGGCCCTCATGCAGCCGCCTCGCCTGCGCTTGCTCAGGCCGTGGACTATGCAGTTGTAAGATACCGAGCTCGGGGCGAGGCCCCTCTTCCTCATTATGTACACTATCCTGGAGGCCCCGTGATGCCGGCCGGCCCGGCAGAGCGAGTCGATCATCTGCCCGTACGCAAACTCCTCGGCGACGCTCCTCCCCTGCGGCATGTCCTCGGCGATGCGGAAGACCTCTCGGAACAGTCCTTCTCGGCACAGGCAGCCGACGAGGTTGGCGAAAGCGGCGGCGGCGGCGGCGGCGGAGGGGTGTTCTTCTCCGCCGCCTGGCCGTTGCTGCTTGTGGTGCTCCATCGCCGGCCAGAGGCGGAGCATCAGCTGCCGGGCCTCCTCGAGACGGCGGGCGCGGAGGAGGGCCTTGACGAGGACGGAGCGGGTGAGGGAATTGGGGGCGACGCCGGCGGAGGGCATCTCGTCGAGCAGGCGGCGGGCGGCGTCGGCGTCGCCGCGGCGGGCGTAGCCGTCGAGGAGGGCGGTGTAGGAGACGGCGTCGGGGGGGCGGCCCCTGGAGCGCATCTCGAGGAGGAGGCGGTGGGCGTGGAGGGGGAGGGGACGGGGGANAGTCTGCTGCTGCTGCTGCTGCTGCTTTCGAGAGGACGCCGACGAGGAGGGGCAGGGGGTGCGTGGAGTGCTGCCGGAGCGGGCGGCGGGGGAGGCGAAGGAGAAGGAGCGCGCGCTGAGCGGAGACGCGCCGACGAGCGAGGGGCTGGCGATGCGGTTCGAGGTGGCGGAGGTGGAGGTGGAGGTGGAGGAGGAGGCGGCGGTGGGCCTCGGCGGAGCGGCCGAGGGAGCAGAGGGCTCGGAGGACGGCGGCGAGGTCGGGGCCGTCGGGGCGGTAGCCGCGGAGACGGAGGCAGTCGAGGAGGCGGAGAGCCTCGTCGGGGTCGGCCGCGGAGCAGAGCGCGCGGATTCGCCTCGACCAGTAGGACCGCTCGCCCGCGCTCTCTACTTCAACAACTTTTTCCTCGCGTGGTGGCGAAGCGGCACAGCTGGAGCTGCGAACGCAGACCGGGGCATGACGGTGACGATGACATAAATGATGATGATGATGATGATGATGCTGATGATGATGAGGAGGAGCAGGAGGAGGAGGAGGGAGGCGTCCGGACAGCCCCACTGCGGGTCGGAATGCGGTCGGTGCTCTCATTTCTAAGCCCGACTGCGGGTCGGCTTGGCAGTCTCCGTTTTCAAATCTGCATCCAATTTTTTTTTTTTTTAATTTACATTAAATAGTTCAGTTATATTTTTTAATTTTTAAATTTTAAAAGAATTTAAACTGATCGTTTTATTTGAATACGGACCTCCTTAGAAACCAACACGTCATTTGATGCGAGAGAGATTTTGTACGGGAATTCTCAATGTTCGTCTTAAATTTTCGGACCTTTTTTTTTAAAAAAATGGCCGATAGAAATAGTGCTGGGCGCTCGTTCGCGCTTGGACTAATTNAATTCTCAATGTTCGTCTTAAAATTTCGGACCTTTTTTTTAAAAAAAATGGCCGATAGAAATAGTGCTGGGCGCTCGTTTGCGCTTGGACTAATTTGACCGACCCATTCAAAGTGGCCTTCTAAATTTCTAATTGAGAGGGCTGCGTAGATTTTGGGCGCTCGTGCGGCCAGAAAGAAGTAATAAGTTTTATAATAATGATAGAGAAGAAGCAAGGCGTACAGTCGAGGATGGATGCACGGGGGTGGAAATATATATATATTTGTATATGAATGGTTAATTAATTTGCCGGCCGGTTCGATTAGTCGTAGCTATGCGTTAACCATTCGAAGAAGGTGCAGATTCGTCCGGCCAAGGGGCGGGTGTGCTGCTTCTCCTCGCAACCATAGGTGAAGCCTACGAAGTGTTTGCAGTGCTTGAGCGCCAGGTCGCCCAGCAGGAATTTGCCCCTCTTGGTGAGCTTATACAGCGAGGAGTCGGAGCTGATCAGGAAACGGCAGTCTTCCACGTCGGGCCACCGCATGTCGAAGAGCACAATGTCGGCCATGTAGTTACCGCTGAAGGAGTAGTAGCAGGTGACGACCAAGTACTCCGCAGGGTCCGCACGGAAGTAGTACCTGCGGGCCTCATTTGGCTGGAGGGCGAAGTGGTGGAAGTAGCCGTCGGACGACCCTGCCTTCTTTCCGCCGCAGCTCAGGCTCACCTCTTGCGACAGGTGGGTCTTCACCACCAGCAAGAAGTCGTTCGGCGTCGGATTCGGAAGGTGCAATCTAAATATATCACCAAGAGACCAGTTGAAAGGCCAGAAGGCAGCCACCTCGTGCATTTGTAACTGGATGATGATCATGAAGAGGCCCACGAGGGCCCTCATCATGAGCGGGATCCCGTGGGTCCGGCCGCCGGTGCCCGCCATTGATCTATTTATAACTTACTAGCTAAATAAATAACTATCCCAAGTACTCGGGTCGTCGGCAGCGGCGGGCCGACAGACCGATGGGTGTCCAGCTAGCTACTTGTTAAGCACGGGTTTCCCTCGCCTTTGCCCTTGGCTCTGCCTGCTACGGGCAACATTTATATACACACCACACAAACTAACAGCTGCTGCAGTTACCCTGCGCCGGTTGTTGATCGAGCGTTCAGCTTATTCAGAGAGGGACCTTAAATGAGCCCTTTTACTGGACAATTAAATCTTGAGCAGTTACCGAATTGCACTTAACTCGCCAGTTTTGTAAGTAACATTCAATGTCGCACGGCAGTTTTCCAAAAGTAGAAGCTGGCAATCAATCAAATAGTAATCTCATTAATTAAAGACAAATTATTATCTGAGCATCTCACCTGCAGGCCCAAGAGGAGACCTTGGTTTTGATTACTTGGCAAATTCAATGACTCACAGGTCAAGGCAACGATGCAAGGGAGCGTCGAATCATATGCCAATCTAACTGCCTTGCCAGATCGAATACTCAACATGACAAGCTTGCAACGTCTGCATACTGCCTATCCAGAGAGTCTAAATATGTCATGCCATATGTACCAGGTGATCTCTTCTCTCCGAGGCCAAAAGTGAGAAGAACCAGATCATCTCTGAGTCACTTCATGGCCAGCATAGCTTATCACCCTCAGCAGTCAGGAGGCACTTATTAAAATGTTACAACAAGCACGGAATGAGAAACTGAATAAAATTGCTAGCAGACATGGTAGGGCAAGACAGTTGAGGAGAGTTGCATTTATCAGGTTTAACCAGTGGCACTGGAAGTAAACAAGTAATAATTAAATAGAAAGGAATTGTAAGCTATGAATTTCTGACCATTTGTTTGAAACCTAAGCCCTAATAAAGGGCAACATTGCCAATCTCTCTCGCTCGAAACTACATCTCAGATTGCGCCAACTATCAGAAAACAACATTGCCTGCACCATTTGTACCGCCTGCCTATACACTTATACTGAGCCACTACACTATTTGATTATTTTTTACTTTACTTTTTTCCTCTTTTTTTTTTTTTTACATTGTTGTAATTAAAGAGATGGCGTTGTTGTGAAGCGGATCAGACACATGTTCAAGAAGGTTCTGTACAGGACCTTTGCCAGTCAGAGCTGCTTGAATGTAGAAGCCCAACCAAGCAACCATCGCCAAGCGGCCGTTTTTAATCTCCTTCACCTTAAGCTCTTCAAACGCAACAGGATCTTTGGAAAGTCCCAGGGGATCAAAAAGAAAACCACCTGGATAATTTATGTCACCTGGAAGATAGATTCCCAATGGCTCTAACGCCTCTATCCCACAATATCTGGCATATTCTGGTCCAACCTGTAAAGCCATTACCAAATAAAAGAATAACACATATCATCCAATCAAAAAGCCAAGAAAAGAAAACATTAGAGATGACAGCGGTCATCACAAACTTGAAACAAATTAGCCTCAGCTTGAACTGGTTTCAAGCCAGCTTTTGAGACATCAAGACCAAGTTATGGTTCTCACAAGCTGCAAATCTAGAGGCCCTCTTTGAGTGGTGGAATACGATTAAATAGAAACATGTTAATTCCAAGTTTGTATTGCCAATTAAAATGCTCATAATCGACATTCAACAACTGAATTATTGTTTTACTACTGTAAATATCAAGATTTCCAGCAGTAGCTTAATGAGCATTAACATTTTCAAACTTAATGGATCCACAAATCTTACTGTTGACTGTTAAGGACAGACATGGTAGACTATTGGAAGAACAGTAGCTTTGTCTTTTGGCTAACAATAAATTTCAACTGCCCACACTATAAAGGATAGATAAAAATGGAGAATTTCAACGTATACATTGATGACATTTTTCCGTCTCCTTATCCATATTTATATTTTTCATGCATCGAACTAAGTAGAAATATAAGGCAGAGAATCCAACAGCTACCATTTCCCCTCTCAAGAAATCACACGTAGCTACTTGCGAAGAGTAAGTCTCAGATTATACTCTTCGTTAAATACAGAATCTCTTCACACATAGCTTCCTCTTTTCTTCTTCTTTCTTTTTCTTTTTTTTTTTTTGTCTCTTTGTTGTTATTGTAAGAGGTGCTGAAGGTTTTCGTGGTGAAAGGAGTTTAGAACCACAAAGAGCAGTGCCAGAGCAGATATTAAAGACAAAAAGCCACAACAGAATTTTACCAGTAAAGCTACCCAAATTAAGGCAGCTACGGGCCCCAGGATTACATGATGCCCACAGGGCCAAGCCTATCCTGGAATTGGCCAAACATGCTTGGCAAAGGCCCTGCACCAAATGTGTTTGGACCATGCAGGGTCAGGCCTGAGCAAGATCTGGGCTCTCACTCTCCAACAATGCACTTTACCTAATAATCTCTGTGCTAATACTGGAAATTTCTGCAGTGCCAGGTAAAGTGGCATCAAGCCAACCATTGTCCTAGATTTGACAAGTCATCAACTCACGAGGTCTGTTGATGATGGACTAAATTCAACTTCTGAAGAAGCTCAACAAAGATATATAAATGATATTACTAGAAGCTCAAGAAAGAAAGGATAGATCTTAGTACCATTAAAAGAGCTTGGCAGACAGCTATGACAATGACTCCTTGACTACCAGCAATATGAAGTCCTGGAATTCCAAGATAGTCAAGCGTATCACCCTAGGAAATGTAGTTCATCAGTTTCATTAGCATTTTAGCAACACATTATACTTTACCCTATTGTGCTAAAGTACTCTGTACATAAAAACTAAGAACCATTACATCTTATCCTACCTTGATAAAGTACTTGTTACATCTAGAATTAAGATACAAGTACCACATCGATTAACTTGAAAAGATTAAACATAGTCTTAACTTTCTAAAAATGCAAATGGAGCATTACTCAAATTGCACAAAATTGAATCTCGAGTCATATGAAACTTTTAAATATGCAAAATAGAGGAAACAATTAGCATCAATTATTCAGGATATCTTCTAATGATCCTCCACATAACTTCCAATGGACAGATCTGTTTGTTCAGATCAGTGAAATTATTCCATAGCGTCTTTAGAAAGTACCTATAATCTGCACTACCATAATGAAGTACTCTGTTCTTTTTATATTATTTTGAAGTCTCTCACCCAAAAAGGATTTGATATAAAAAAAGAAGGCATATTTCTAAATTGACATGAAAGTTCACCTGAAGTTTGGCATACCCAACTTTCCACCACACAGGCTCAACAAAATGCACAATACCAAGTAGATCCAATAATTCAGGAATAATGACACCAACAGATGCAAGCATGGCCCAACGAGCATGCAGAATCTCAAAGCTGCAAGGGAGTCATGAAAACAACATACATTTCAGCAATAAAACTACTATGTTGGAGGAGAACATTATCTTCATTACGGCAAATATCCCACTTTCTAATCCATGTAAAGTGTCAGATGTTGCAAAACACTATTTTTTTAATCAACTTAGAACGACATAACTGTATGTTCAACAAGATTCCCATCAATGAGAGTGTACGAGAAGATGACTTCACCAATGTCTCCAACCAGTAAAGCAAATCTAAGAGAAAAGGCAACTACGCAGAGAGCAAATCCATTCTTAAGTTCAGCACATTTATCTCATTACGCACTCTAAAATGATTATTTCTGTATCACTTCACATAGTACAATCATTTCAAATTGAAAAAGAACATCACGTAAAGTGATCTGCAAGAAGAGAAGCCAGCGCCATGCAGTAGGGTTTGGTTTGGTGGTCACAAGAAACTGGGTGTTGTACAGTATAAACATATCTGAGGGGGTGGGGCCAGTCCCTAGACATCCCACTTTACAATTCTTTTTGTCTTGTTGCATCAAATCCTCTCTTTGTTAGAATCCACAGTTATAGATGACTTTGTGAACTTTGCAATACGGCCATAGCATGCACTTTTTATGAGTCGCTGCATTTCCTGGACAGGCTACTGTGACGCAACATTATTTTCTGGATTTTATTATTATTATTATTATTATTAATTTACTCCTGACAGCTAGAAATTGGAGTCTCATTCTCTTTGACCTCTAACAGATCTCTCGACCATTACTTCATTTTCGAAAATTAGCAAATTCAAGTATCTAAGTTAGCAAGAGGGAAAAAATGAGATACAAGGTGCCAGAAACAAGCAACTTTGTCAGATATAGTAAGATCGAATGTTATTTCATATATAAATATTAATTAACTGCGTCATCTATCTGATTGGCAAACAGATTCACACAGCATTTACTTCAATAGCTCGAACAAGCACCATTTCTATGCCTAAGGCTAGCATTGTAAGTATGAACTATCATTATGATATTCACCACCAGACATCACGAAGAAGGTGATGACAGCAAAGAAGAAATAATGTTATCGAAAGTTCGTACATCAGTGATAATGAAAGGTAATCAACATACTTAAAGTATTTTTGGAAAGCCGCAGGATCTTTTCCCAGACCTGCAAGGTCAAATCCATAATCACCAGGAAAATCTCCAGTCAGATAAGGAGGGTAATCATATGGAATTGGACCAAGCCAGCGAGGACGATCTCGGCCATACCAGAAACTGCAAATAGTTGGGATTAGTACTTGACTAGTAAGATGAGGAGGAAAGATAGTAATTTCAGATGTAAAGCAGTTCCACAAGTTAAGGTATCCAATTTCAGAACAGGAAAACTCATCTATAGAGACATTATGTGTAGCCCTGGTCTGGTAGGTTAAAGTATATATTCTTTCTTCAGAACTACACTGGCTTGTTTCGCTTAACTGAATTTGCATTTCAATAGCCTATAAAATATGAAGTGTGTTTAATTGGTGACGTCCGCCAAATACATAAGCAAACATAAAAGTTCTAAGTTCTTTCTTCCGCAATCTAAGTTTTGTTCGCTCCGACTATAGTGCGTGTTTGGCGCCGATTCTACTTCCTTTTTCAACTGCAATTACCTATAATAGGGTGGATAGCGGAGAGAAAAGTCTGAAACTTCCGTTAGGCAGGAAGCAGAAATGCAATTTTGAGGCCCAAAAAAGCAGAAGCCCCGGCTCGGAGCTCGTAATTCTGCGGCGAAGGGAAACTTACGGAGGGACTTCAATCTAGTGCTTCTCCCAGAAGAAGCACTACTCAAAACAGCGGTTCATTGACCAGCACTACACCAGACAAGCTCCTTTTTGAAGTAACTGGAATGCAGACGACTATAAGAATATACCTGGCTTCCCTCGCCTGCCGGGCGAGGGCCTGGAACCTGGCGGAGCTGTCGACGGCGGCCTTCTTGGTGGCCTCCAACCTCCGGCGGAGGCGCTCGCCGAGGGAGCTGTTGGCCACGGCCTTCACCGCCGCGAAAGGGATGGCCGAGAATATCAGAACCCCCGCGAGCTGATAATTTGTACTCGCACCCAAACACAAGCATAAGAAAATGACCCAAGGAATACTAAGAAGAGGAACAGAACAGCGACAGCGACAGCGACAGCAGCAGCAGCAGCCGAGAGGGATTAGTATCGTACGGAAAATACCTCTTGCCATGAAGCCCTGAATCGGCCGGCGAGGGATCTTATTCGCCTGCGACGGCCTGAAGAAGAAGAAGAAGAAGAAGAAGAAGAAGTGAGGTGGGGAGGTGGAGAGCGGAGCAGCAGAGCCATGAAAATTGGTAGAAGAATCTCCGCCTGATCTTCTTTCTGGTTGCCGCCAGACTCTGGACTGAGAAGAAGAACGACAACCACATCAACAGAAGTCTTCTAGGCGTCAAAGTCGGCTAAACCGATTCGCCCGGCGCCGACATTCCGCCCCTCGGAACTCGGGACCGCAGCCACCGACTTTAAAAACTTATGTCGGTGGTTTCCGAAAACGGGTCGAACATTATTAATTACTTAAAAAGAAGAAAAGGAATATATGGCCGCCTATCCACCCCAGCCATTCTATCCGCGTCCGATCATTTATCCTACGGCTGCAGTTTTAGCTCCCCTTCCACTAATAAAGTGCGTGCGGGCTGATAACGGGTGGTTGTGTCCGGATCCGAATCCGAATCCGAATCCATAATAATAATATCGATTATTACCCCGTCGCCTCTCTATTTCTCTTTTTGATCCGAGTCTTTGTTTCCTCTTCTTTATTATATTAATAATAACTAAAACCCTAGAAGCAGCTAGAGCGGGGACTTCTTTTTCCTCCCCATCGACGACGTTCGCTCCTCCACCGCCGGAGAGAAGAGAGAAGAGAGAAGAGAGAAGAGAGAAGGGAAGAGACGACGTCGGCTCCGGTGGTACTCGGAGATCTCTAGACATCGCCGGAGGTTGGTATTTTCCCGACCTTATTTTCCTCTCCGTGTCGCTTCATCTCCAATCTTATTTAGTTGGATGGATGCTGCACCCCATTTTTGAGCTCTAAGAACCTCGGCATGTATTGGTTTCGTTTCATCTCTTTTTATGTCGTAAAGTTTTTCTGCCCTAGACTGCTATCTGTTTCTTCTGCTGGAGTGTGTTCTAAACTTGTCCTGCCGCTCGCTTGCTTATGGGCTGGGGGGTTTATCTTATAAAACAAATAACACGTGGGCAAGATGCTATCTCTAGGATGAGCTTACTATCAAACTCTGCAGGTTCATTTTCTCATTTGTTTTGCTAATTTGTAACTTGTAATTTTCTGCTCAGTTCCTAAGAGATGGCCCATTTGGGCGGTGGTGCCGAAGCTCATGCACGGTTCAAGCAGTATGAGTACCGTGCCAACTCGAGCCTCGTATTGACCACGGATTCACGGCCGCGCGATACCCACGAGCCGACCGGCGAGCCTGAGTCTTTATGGGGGAAGATCGATCCGAAGAGCTTCGGCGACCGGGCATACAAGGGCAAGCCTCCCGAGCTCGAGGAGAAGATCAAGAAGTCTAAGAAGAAGAAGGAGCGCGAGACGGCTCTTGAGACCGAAGGTGCTAGGAAGGACAGCAAGCGGCGGCGCATTCAAGAGGAGAGTGTTCTCTCGCTAACAGACGATGCGGTGTACCAGCCGAAGACCAAGGAGACTCGTGCAGCCTACGAGGCACTTCTCAGCGTGATCCAACAGCAGTTTGGTGGGCAGCCGCAGGATATCCTCAGCGGGGCAGCGGATGAGGTGCTCGCCGTTCTGAAGAACGATAAGATCAAGAATCCCGACAAGAAGAAGGAAATCGAGAAGCTGTTGAATCCCATCTCAAACCAGCTCTTTGATCAGCTTGTGTCCATTGGACGGCTCATCACGGACTATCAGGACGGAGGTGATGCTGCAGGTGCAGTCTCTACGGATGTGAACGACGAGACGTTGGATGATGACATTGGTGTTGCTGTGGAATTCGAAGAGGATGAGGAGGAAGAAGAGAGCGACTTTGATCAGGTTTGTTTTTGGATTTCTGAACTTATTATTGCATTTCTTTTATTTAGTGTCGCACAAAGAAAAAGAAAAAAACAATGAGGTGTTGATTCTTATTTTGCTCGACATGTGCATATGCTTTGTCAGGTGCAAGAGGAGTCCGAGGAGGAGGAGGATGCTCAGGAATCCAATGGTGCTGGGGGTATGCAGATGGGTGGGATAGATGACGATGACATGGAAGAAGCCAAGGAAGGGCTGACCATAAACGTTCAAGATATTGATGCTTACTGGCTTCAAAGAAAGATATCTCAGGCCTACGAGGAGATCGATCCGCAACAAAGCCAGAAACTTGCAGAGGATGTTCTCAAGATAATTGCAGAGGGTGATGACAGGGATGTGGAGAACCGTCTGGTGATGCTCTTGGACTACGATAAGTTTGATCTTATCAAGTTGCTCCTCCGTAACCGGCTCAAGATAGTATGGTGTACTCGCTTGGCTAGGGCGGAAGATCAGGAGCAGCGAAAGAAGATCGAAGAAGAGATGGTGAATATGGGTCCGAGCCTGGCTGCCATCTTGGAGCAGTTGCATGCAACAAGAGCTTCCGCAAAGGAGCGACAGAAGAATTTGGAGAAGAGCATAAGAGAGGAGGCTAGGCGCTTAAAGGATGAAAGCGGTGGGACAGATGGTGATAGAGAAAGGAGGGTTGTGGACAGAGATACGGAGAATGGGTGGTTGAAGGGACAGCGTCAGCTCCTTGATCTCGACAGCATGGCATTCCACCAGGGAGGCCTACTAATGGCAAACAAGAAGTGTGAGCTCCCTCCAGGCTCTTATAGAGATCCCCACAAGGGCTATGAAGAAGTCTATGTCCCAGCATTGAAGCCAAAAGCCTTTGCTCCAGGTGAGGAACTCGTGAAGATATCTGATATGCCTGATTGGGCACAGCCGGCTTTTGAAGGGATGAAGCAGCTCAACAGGGTTCAGAGTAAAGTTTACAATACTGCCCTTTTCACTCCAGAAAACATACTCCTCTGTGCACCCACCGGTGCTGGGAAAACTAATGTCGCTATGCTCACCATACTTCATCAGATCGGTTTGCATATGAAGGATGGGGTGCCGGACAATACTAAATATAAGATCGTCTATGTGGCACCAATGAAAGCTTTGGTCGCCGAAGTGGTTGGAAATTTGTCTCATCGCCTGAAATCATACAACATCGTTGTGAAGGAACTTAGTGGAGACCAGACACTCACCCGCCAGCAGATTGAGGAAACACAGATTATTGTTACTACACCTGAAAAGTGGGATATAGTCACCAGGAAATCCGGGGACAGGACCTATACACAACTGGTGAAGCTTTTAATAATAGATGAAATTCATCTTCTTCATGATAATCGAGGTCCTGTTCTCGAGAGCATTGTTGCTAGGACTGTTAGACAAATTGAGGCAACAAAGGAGCATATTCGTCTGGTTGGTCTGTCGGCTACTCTCCCAAATTATGAGGATGTAGCTGTGTTTTTGCGCGTCAATGATCCCGGTCTGTTCCATTTTGACAATAGTTATAGGCCCTGCCCTCTTGCCCAACAGTATATTGGTATCACGTTGAAGAAGCCTCTACAGAGATTCCAGTTGATGAACGAAATCTGTTATGAGAAGGTTATAGCTGCTGCAGGAAAGCATCAAGTGCTTATCTTTGTGCACTCGAGGAAGGAAACAGCCAAAACTGCTCGTGCAATTCGAGACACTGCTCTCACCAACGATACGTTAGGTCGATTTCTGAAGGATGACAGTGCAAGTCGTGAGATCCTTCACAGCCAAACAGAGTTTGTCAAGAGTAATGATCTTAAAGAGCTCTTGCCGTATGGGTTTGCAATTCATCATGCAGGAATGGCTAGGGTGGACCGTGACCTCGTTGAGGAGCTTTTCGCTGATGGACATGTGCAAGTGTTAGTTTCTACAGCCACCCTTGCATGGGGTGTAAACCTTCCTGCGCATACCGTAATTATAAAAGGAACACAGATATATAATCCAGAGAAAGGTGCATGGACAGAACTAAGCCCACTGGATGTCATGCAAATGCTGGGTCGTGCGGGCAGGCCACAGTATGATTCTTATGGAGAAGGCATAATTCTAACGGGACATAGTGAACTTCAATACTATCTGTCCCTTATGAATCAGCAGCTCCCGATTGAGAGCCAGTTTGTGTCCAGGTTAGCGGACCAGTTGAATGCAGAGATTGTACTGGGAACTGTTCAGAATGCTCGGGAGGCATGTCACTGGCTTGGGTACACTTATCTCTATGTCCGCATGATTCGGAATCCAACTTTATATGGTTTGCCTGCAGATGCTGTTGATAGGGATAAAGGGTTGGAGGAAAGGAGGGCTGATTTGGTAAGTCTGAGTGCATTTTCTTATTAGTAGTTATCTCTTCATGGTATCGTTGCTTCTCTTCTGATGCAAGTATTATTCAATCTCCAATATATGCATCTGTTGTGGTTCCTTTTTCTTCTATTTGTCGTACCTTCATTACGAGCAAAATTAACTTCAATAATCTAGCCTATTCAATGTTTTGTTCCGTGTAGCATGAAACACATGCGTTTAACATATGTAAGTTTATCATCTGTAGTTACTAGTATTAGGCACAGAATTAGGATTATCGCTATATGATTTAGTCCTGTCCAGCACATCTACGCTGGTTTAACTAAGTTTTTCCTTCTTTCAAGTGGCTATAGAGTAAAAGTACTCTAGCGTTGTATGATATTAGGTAGTTGCACATAGTTTTCTCCTTCCTACAAGTACCTTACGTTCACTTTTCCTGCGGTACCTTTTCTACTATGTTGCAGGAAAACATATATAGATCCAGTGGTAATAATAGCTTAAACTAGTATTGGTTCTGGACATTTGATTCAATTTTTGTTGCATTTATCAAGTCGCTATATGTTGCAATCTAATTGATTCAGCATTGACCATGCTGTGAGCTTCTTGTCGTGCAACATTTTTTTTTCTTATGCATTCACGAGAAGTTTCTCTCATCTTGTTCGTACACACTTAGATTTTCATTTTAATTTGTGCATTAGAACCAGTTTTCTCCCAATGCTTGATGTTTAACTTTGCTTTTCTGTATTCTGCAGATCCATTCTGCCGCAAATATATTGGATAAGTATAATTTGATCAAATATGACAGAAAGAGTGGGTACTTTCAAGTAACGGACCTGGGGAGAATTGCAAGTTATTACTATATTACTCATGGGACAATTTCCACATACAATGAATACCTGAAGCCGACAATGGGTGATATTGAGCTTTGCCGGCTCTTCTCTCTCAGCGAGGAATTTAAGTACGTAACAGTGAGGCAAGATGAGAAGATGGAACTGGCAAAGCTTTTGGATCGTGTGCCAATTCCTGTCAAAGAAAGCTTGGAAGAGCCTAGTGCAAAGATCAACGTTCTGCTGCAGGCTTACATATCTCGGTTGAAACTTGAGGGCCTCTCTCTTACTTCCGATATGGTTTTCATTAGACAGGTAAAATGTTCTCTTTTTGTTTCCCTCTCTTTCTATATTGTTTGAGTTTCACAACTCGTTTTTATAGGTAGACTTTCCACCAGGCTTACATTTGTTTGTTTCGATAATTTGTGCAGAGTGCCGGTCGCCTTTTACGGGCACTTTTTGAGATTGTGCTGAAGAGGGGATGGGCTCAACTGGCTGAGAAGGCTTTGAATCTTTGCAAGATGGTTGATAAGCGGATGTGGAGCGTGCAAACTCCACTGCGCCAATTTGCTGGTATACCTAATGAAATTCTGATGAAGCTGGAAAAGAAGGATTTGGCCTGGGAGAGGTACTATGATCTTTCTTCTCAAGAGATTGGCGAGCTCATTCGTTACCAGAAAATGGGGAGACAACTCCATAAATGCATACACCAGTTGCCAAAACTAAATCTCGCTGCACATGTTCAACCTATCACTCGTACTGTTTTGGGTTTTGAACTGACTATAACACCGGATTTCCAGTGGGATGATAAGGTCCATGGCTATGTGGAACCTTTTTGGGTTATAGTTGAGGATAATGACGGTGAATACATCCTTCACCATGAGTACTTCATTCTAAAAAAACAGTACATAGATGAGGATCATACTCTTAACTTTACTGTTCCCATCTACGAGCCGCTTCCCCCTCAATATTTCATTCGTGTTGTCTCAGACAGGTGGCTCGGATCTCAAACTGTTCTACCTGTCTGCTTCAGACACTTGATTTTGCCAGAGAAATATGCGCCGCCAACTGAGTTACTGGATTTGCAACCTTTGCCGGTGACTGCATTGAGAAATCCTTCATATGAAGCTCTTTATGATACCTTCAAGCATTTCAATCCCATCCAAACCCAAGTATTTACCGTCTTGTACAACACCGACGACAATGTGTTGGTTGCTGCTCCGACAGGAAGTGGGAAGACGATATGTGCAGAGTTTGCATTGCTGCGAAATCATCAAAAAGGAACTGAGAGTGTTATGCGGGCTGTGTACATCGCACCCATTGAAGCTCTTGCAAAGGAAAGATACCGCGAGTGGGAAGAGAAATTTGGGAAGCGCCTGGGTATTCGTGTTGTGGAGTTGACTGGTGAAACCGCCACTGATTTGAAGCTCCTGGAAAAAGGACAAATTATAATCAGTACTCCGGAGAAATGGGATGCTCTCTCTCGCCGGTGGAAGCAGCGTAAGCATGTTCAGCAGGTCAGCCTGTTCATAGTGGACGAGCTTCATTTAATTGGGGGAGAGATGGGCCCTGTCCTGGAGATAATTGTCTCTAGGATGAGGCGTATATCGAGTCACATCGGTAGCAATATCCGTATAGTAGCACTGTCAGCTTCACTTGCTAATGCCAAAGACCTTGGAGAATGGATCGGTGCCACCTCTCATGGGCTCTTCAACTTCCCGCCAGGTGTGCGTCCTGTGCCTCTGGAAATACATATCCAAGGCGTGGATATATCCAACTTTGAGGCGAGGATGCAAGCGATGACGAAGCCGACGTACACTGCTATCATGCAGCATGCGAAGAATGGCAAGCCTGCCCTTGTATTTGTACCCACGAGGAAGCATGCGAGGCTGACCGCGTTGGACTTGTGTACCTATTCGAGCGCTGAGAGTGGGGAAAGCAAGCATTCTTTCCTTCTTCGGCCAGAGAATGAAATGGAGGCTTTCCTTTCAGGGATCAAGGAAGATGCACTCAGAAGGACGCTGCCTCTCGGCGTGGGTTACTTGCATGAAGGTCTCAGTGAGCTTGACCAGGAGATTGTGACACAATTATTTCTTAGTGGGACTATTCAAGTGTGCGTTGCAACCGGCTCGATGTGCTGGGGAAGGGCGCTGCCGGCTCACTTAGTCGTTGTCATGGGGACCCAGTACTATGACGGGAGGGAGAATGCTCATACCGATTATCCGATAACCGACCTGCTACAAATGATGGGCCATGCCAGCAGGCCTTTAAAGGATAATTCTGGAAAGTGCGTTATCTTGTGCCATGCTCCTCGCAAGGAGTACTACAAGAAGTTCCTCTACGAAGCCTTCCCTATTGAGAGTCATCTGCATCACTTCTTGCACGACCACATGAATGCTGAGATTGTTGTGGGTGTCGTCGAGAATAAGCAGGATGCTGTGGATTACCTTACCTGGACATTTATGTATCGGAGGCTCACGAAGAATCCGAACTACTATAATCTGCAGGGTGTGAGTCACAGGCATCTCTCCGACCACCTTTCTGAGCAAGTGGAGAATGTGCTGAGCGACTTGGAATCTAGCAAGTGCGTGGCTGTTGAGGAGGATATGTACCTTAAGCCCCTGAACCTCGGGTTGATTGCTTCTTACTATTACATCAGTTATACCACAATAGAGCGGTTCAGTTCGTCGCTGACCCCGAAAACCAAGATGAAGGGCCTTCTGGATATCCTGTCGTCTGCTTCAGAATATGCGAACATTCCTATTCGGCCTGGTGAGGAAGAGTTAATTAGGAAGATGATTCACCATCAGAGATTCTCTGTTGAAAATCCCAAATGCAGCGACCCCCACGTGAAGGCAAATGCGCTGTTGCAGGCTCACTTCGCGAGGCATACGGTGGTTGGAAACCTGGCGGCAGACCAGAGGGAAGTGCTTCTTGCCGCTCACAGGTTGCTTCAGGCAATGGTTGACGTTATCTCGAGCAATGGCTGGCTCAATCTTGCTATCTCTGCGATGGAGGTGAGTCAGATGGTGACGCAGGGAATGTGGGAGCGTGATTCCATGTTACTGCAGCTCCCGCACTTCACAAAGGAGCTAGCCAAGAGATGCCAAGAGAATCCAGGCAAGAGTATTGAGACGGTCTTTGATCTGGTGGAGATGGAGGACGACGAGAGGCGCGAGCTGCTGCAGATGTCGGACTCGCAACTGCTAGACATCGTCAGGTTCTGCAACCGCTTCCCGAATATTGACATGGCGTACGAAGTGCTCGACGGCGAGGATGTAGGGCCCGGTGAGAACGTTACCTTGCAGGTGACCTTGGAGCGCGACCTCGAGGGCGGCCGGGCTGAGGTGGGTCCAGTCGATGCACCGAGGTACCCCAAGCCCAAAGAGGAAGGATGGTGGCTTGTAGTCGGAGACAGCTCCACCAATCAGTTGCTCGCTATCAAAAGGGTCTCGCTTCAGAGGAAGGCAAAAGTCAAGCTTGTCTTTACGGCTCCTGCAGAAGCTGGAAAGAAGACCTACACGATTTACTTCATGTGTGATTCCTATCTGGGCTGTGACCAGGAGTATAATTTTACTGTTGATGTCAAGGAAGCTGCAACCGATTGAGGGGTGTGGAAATATGTGTGTCGTCTACTTGTTCTTATTGTCGCTTACCCTGTCCTTGAGGCCTGCGCTCATTTACTCGGTTTTGTAATGTACGATGAGATATGAGACCTGTTATGGTATTTACAGTATTTTCTTGATAGGACCGGCGTATTCCACTTGTAACGTCGAATATATCTTTGGTTTTCTGCTGTAAAATTTATCTATGAAGTTCGTTCTTTTGGAGTAACATGCTGATGTCGTGTGCATGATGAACGTGGTCTGATGCAGCGCAGCCATTTTATGGCTTTTGTAATGGATAAATGTTACCCAAATATGATGCTTAAAGAAGTGCATTCTCTATTAATCAATGTTTCACTCGCTGAACTGTGAATTGCTATGAGAACTTGCATTTTATAAAAGAGCTCCGAAAGCATTTTATAAAAGAGCTCTGAAATTCGCCGTCAGAACTCTTAGCCTTTTTTGCAAACAAGCATTTAAACTTACTACTTTGGGAATTAGACTCCTTCAACTATAGTTATTAATTGTTTCTCTGTTTTGGTCGTGTATTATGAACGTAATCTTGTAAGCTTTTAAAATTATTAAAAATAAATAATCTTGTAAGCTTTTAAAAGTATTAAAAAAAATTTTATTTTTTTTCTTTGACGGGATGAATCTAACTTCAATTTTTTATTTCTATAAGATTATATTCAAAATATCGACTTAAAGGGACAATGAATGCAATTCAAGTGGGGAGAGAGGCCTATGTATTCAACTATTTAATAAAATTTAAGAAATCTAATTAATTTGCTAATGTTAAAGTTTCCAAGCGTTTGCAAAAGAGCTAAATTTTTTTATTAGGTTAAAAGCATGTATTTGAAGCTAACCGACATTTAATTAATTTTGTTTGTTGCAAAACAATACGTATCGCTTAATTAATTAATAGCAAACGCAAGCATAACAATTATGTCATACTCAAATACAAAAATTTATCTTCAGCAGGATTATGAAAATATTGGCATTAGATGTAACTTAAGTATAAAACTTGCTTGCTACTACCAAACTGTGTCTATAAAATGGCATGCGCCGCAATCCTAAAAAGGCAGAGAGAGGAGAGCAATAAATTATAGAGTAATCGAAAAAGAAAAAAAAAAACAGGGAGGGATCGAGGAGGGGATCAACTACTTACGAAGAGGATGACGACAACGAAGAGGAGCGGGTGGTTGGCGGTGGCGGCGGTGGCGTGGCTAGTGCTGATGAGCCAGCCGGAGCAGGCCGTGGCTTGGCCATCATGGAGCTGGGCCTTTTCCAACGTGATAACGGACATCAAGGTGGACTTCATGTGCTACAAAGAGATGTACAACAGAATCAGCAAATTCAACCCTCCGGAAACGTCGGGCCTCAAAAAGTTCGCCTCCGCCCTCGATGCCTGCGGCTTCCGACGATACACCGGCGGCTGGTGGCCTCTTGGCTTTCTCGAAGAGGACGTGCAGATCCACTAATTAACTGTATACACACATGATCATGGCTGCTAGCTAGCTGCTGCAAATGCCCGTACGCGCATCTTCTTAGACATGCATCTTGCTATAACAACTGTATCTATTACTACACTACATGTAAAACATCTACATGCATCACCCCTGCCTCTTCCTCTTTCTCATTCTGACTATTGAAATGAAAAAGTAATAATAGAGAATAAAAATTCTCTCTCTTATATTATTGATACGATCACTATCTATGTCTCTTTGCACTCTCCCTGTGCGTACTCCTGTGCAATTAAATAATAAAAAATTTATAATCTAAAATTATTTATAATTTGATTATTGTATGATTTACGAGAATAATAAATTAATCAATTGCTAAATTTGCATGTACGTGAGCTTTAGGCAAATTCGAAAACGGATTGAAGTGAACAAGGTCCATAAATTGAACCATTAATTGGAATGACTCACTTTGATTTTCGATCTGGTTCAATTTGGTTTCATTGTAATTTTACTGTATACACGTGCTCACATAAATAAGAAACTTATTTTAACTATATGGGTGCGTTTGGTTCACGCTATCTTTTTAAGATTTCTAGTAATTCAATAGAAATAAAAAAAAATATGATGGTGTTTGGCTAAACGCACTAAGTAATTTAGTTGGTAACGTTAGATTTATTTGAAAATCAAATTTATCCTAAAGTACTAATTTTATTCTTTCGAGTGTGGATGGTTATCCTTATATTAGAGTAATCATAATATGTCTAATCTTTTTCTTTTTCTCCACCCGTCGGCTAGTTGATGTTATTTTTCTTTACTCTCTAACCTCATATCTCTCTTTAAGCTTATCTTTCTCTCTCTAAATTTTAATTCTCTTTCTCTCTCTAAGCTAAGATTTCTCTCCCTCACTTTTTCTAAAATCTCAACTCTCTTACTCCCTCTAATTTCCGCTATCTTTCTTCCTATTTCTGTAATTATACTCTCTCTTTAATATGTTCTCTCTCCTTTTTTTTCTAAACAGATGTTAAAAATTTTATAGCATTATCTAAAATTAATTAAAGAAACAAATATATTAATTGTATATTTTTCTTAATCTTTAATAATATAACTAAATAATATGATTGTACGAACTAAATACTAAAATGTCATATTCTTAGTCATAAGATGAAAAGGAATAAAATTTTTGAACATTCTTTTATTCCTAGCAATCTTTTATAGTGCATGCGAACCAAACGCACCATATTATTTGTTGGGTTGAAATAGTATGAAGTTCATGTAGTGGCTTTCCAAGTAAGGTATTCTGGGTAACGAAATGTCTAAAACCCACATTAGCTAGGTTATAATACTACAACTTTTTCTTATATGAAAAGTTAGTGAACCTCACAATTCTTAGATGAAGGTTTGTGGAGATTTTTTTTTTTTTTTTTTTTTTTTTTTTTTTTTTTTTTTTTTTTTTTTTTTTTTTATAGACTTTGCATTTCTCTAAAATTTTAGGTTGGATGTATAGCTACCATAATATCTTTAAAGACATGGATCTACATTGGACCAAAACTTTCTAACAAGTGCTTATATGAGCTGATGATTTAACAACAGTGAAATTATAGCCCATCAGACGGCGTTGCTCAAAAACCTTCTCTCTCACTATAGCCTATCAGATTCACAGGACAAACTAAAGTGGCGATGGACCGCCAATCAAATTTTTACCGTCAAATCACTTTATGATTTTATTACCGACGGAGGATAGATTGATACTGTGTACGATCAACTATGGGGGCTAAAAATTCCGCTCAAACACAAAATTTTCATTTGGATTCTACTTCGAAAGAGATTACCTACGCCTGACAGACTGCTGCGCCGAGGGTGCACCGTGGATCAGCACTGCAGGTTTTGTGTGTTACTAGCCGAAACAGGTGACCACCTATTCCACGACTGTATCGTTGTCAGATTTCTTCGTTTTAAAACAGGAGCCTTAGTTGAGGAGAATTCGGATGTGGGAGATGTATGCCAGCTGTGGACACAGATTTCGGTGATCCTCGAGGCCGTTACAAGATAAAAAATTTTAACCAAGTTGGCGGCAATTTGGTGGATTGTTTGGACGGAGCGTAACGGCATTTGTTTCCGCGATGTGCCCCTTAATGTTTCCAGGGCTCTCGAACGTGTCGCCGTGTTGATCGAAGCCTGGAACGAAGTACTTTGAATCTCTCCCGGCCTCGGTGCTTGGCCCTCTGTTTCCCCTTTGTTTATTTTCGTTTGATTGTGTTTTCTGGGTTGCATGGACCTGATTTTTGTTCCCGTGTCTTTTTTACTCCTGTTTTTTTACTCTTGTTCCCGCGGTTCGGAGGCCTTAGCTGCTTCCAAATTGTAAGCTAAATTCATTTCGCTTAATAAATGAAGCAGGTAGCTTGCTACCTATTTCTCAAAAAAAAAAAAAAAAAAAAAAAAAAAAAAAAAAAAAAAAAAAAAACAACAACAACAACAGTGAAATTATTCATTGAGTGGTGTTGTACAATTTTAGATATTAGGTTCAAGAAATACAGATTTATTGACTTTGAATGATTGGTGTACTTAAAATAGATGCCTTAAAGAGGCGCGAGTTATATAGGAGCAACATGTCTAATTTATAAAAGAACAAATAATTGAGATATGCTAATAGGTTTAATTAGATCTAAAAAGTTTAAAACTCTTAGGTTTGATCAGTTCATATATAATTAAATATTTCATGTCCTTGAATCGCATCTGGGTCTGATTAGACCGAAACTCTCCAATAGATAAATATAGATGAAAGGAAACAAAAATAACAAAATTAATAAATAAAATTCTAACTCAATTTATATTAATTTTAAAGGTACGTACCAAATATCTAGATAAAACAAACATTAATTTATTTTACCTAATTTTAAATTGTTAGAAAATGATGGTTTAATATTTTGTATTAAACACTTGTAAGTATCATGTGAAATTTCTAACATATTACTCTTCAATAGATATAAATGAAAGTTATAAACTCCATCCTCTTTTCTGTCTCGCACATGACATCTAGCTACTTAACAATTATATTTTTAGAGATAAAAATAGTAGCGCGTTATCTGCTTCATTAAAAAAAAAGAACTTAACCACGACTGACAGGCAATTAGACCTCTTGGATAGAAAGCCAAGAGGGGGAATAAATAAAATAAAATCTAAGGGGCTCTTTCCCTTTTTCAAAAGATCACATTAGTACATTTCAACCAAACAATCCACCACGTTGGAGCCAGAGTGGGTAGCCTCTTTCTTGATCCAACCATGTCTTTATTTTACTTAAAATTAATCTACTTCGTTTCAATTTTGATCTAGATTTGTACACATTTATATTAGTTTCAGTTTAAACTATGGCCAGCATAGGATATTGTACAAATCTTGGATTAAGTGTACGTTGTAATCCGATATACAATCTTTTTCGGTTCGTAATTTAACTTAACATTTTTCGTCGTGAAATATTTGAGAAATGCTAAGTTGACGACCCATTTCGGATTGTAGTTTATATAAGTAGTAATAATTAGACTAGTGTAAAATTCACAGTCGATGGATGAGGGTTCCGTAAGATTACAACTAAAAGATGGCTGTAGAGGTAGCATTGCTGTAAAATATTTACACCAACACGAATTACATAACATTCAAATTAGACTAATTACATAACATAACATTCAACTTAACACCGGATTTCCAGTGGGATGATAAGGTCCATGGCTATGTGGAACCTTTTTGGGTTATAGTTGAGGATAATGACAGTGAATACATCCTTCACCATGAGTACTTCATTCTAAAGAAACAGTACATAGATCTTGTAAGATTTTAAAATTATTAAAAAGAAAATTATTTTTTCTCTTTGACGGGATGAATCGATCTAGCTTCATTTTGTTATTTCTATATTAGACCATGGGGAAAAAAATCGTGTTTTGAAGCTTTATACGATTATATTCAAAATATCGATCTGACTTAAACGGCAATGAGGATTGCAATTCAAGTGAAGAGAGAGGCCTCTGTATTCAACTATTTGATAAAATTTAAGTATTCAACTATTTGATAAAATTTAAGAAATCTAATTAATTTGCTTATGTTAAAGTTTCCAAGCGTTTGCAAAAGAGCTAAATTTTTTTATTAGGTTAAAAGCATGTATTTGAAGCTAACCGACATTTAATTAATTTTGTTTGTTGCAAAACAATACGTGTCACTTAATTAATTAATAACAAACGCACGCATAACAATTATGTCATACTCAAACGCACAAATTTATCTTTAGCATGACTATGAAAATATTGGCACAATATTTATTGTCGTTAGATGTAACTTAAATATAAAACTTGCTTGTTACTACCAAACTGCGTCTATAAAATGGCATGTGCCCAATCCCAGAAGAGGCAGAGAGAGGAGAGTAATAAATTATAGAGTAAGTGAAAAGGAAAAAAGAAAGGGAGGGATCGAGGAGGGGGATCAACTACTTACGAAGAGGATGACGACAACGAACAGGAGCGGGTGGTTAGCGGTGGCGGCGGTGGCGTGGCTAGTGCTGATGAGCCAGCCGGAGCAGGCCGTGGCTTGGGAATACTGGCCGTTCTGGAGCTGGGGCTGGCCCAACTTGATGGACCTGACGGTGGACTACATGTGCTACAAAGAGATGTACAACAGAATCGCCAAATTCAACCCCCCGGGTACGTCGGGCATCAGAAAGTGGGCTGCTGCCCTTGATGCCTGCGGCTTCCAGCGATACACCGGCGGCTGGTGGCCTATCGGCTTCCTCGAAGAGGACATCGGGCATCAGAAAGTGGGCTGCTGCCCTTGATGCCTGCGGCTTCCAGCGATACACCGGCGGCTGGTGGCCTTTCGGCTTCCTCGAAGAGGACATGCGGATCACCGAACACGGTCCTAGCGGCTAGCTGCTGCAAATGCCCGTACGCGCATCTTCTTCGACATGCATCTTGCTACAACATCTGTATCTGTTACTACACTACATGTAAAATATCTACATGCATCACCCCCGCCTCCTCCTCCTCTTTCTCATTCTGACTATGGAAACGAAAAAGTAATAAATGAACAGAGAATAAAGATTCTCTCTCTTATATTATTGATATGATCTCTATCTATATCTCTTTGCACTCTCCCTGTGCGTGCCCTGTGCAATTAAATAATAAAAGATTTATAATCTAAAATTATTTAATTGGTAATTATACTAGTTATAATTTGATTATTGTATGATTTACGAGAATAATAAATTAGTCAATTGCTAAAGTGGCATATATCTGAGCTTTGAGGCCAGTTCGAAAATGGATTGAACAAGGTTCATAAATTGAACCATTAATCGGAATGACTTACTTTGATTTTCGATCTGGTTCAATTTGGTTTCATTGTATACACATGCTCACATAAATAAGAAACTTAATTTAATTATACAGGTGGGTTTGGTTCACGCTATTTTTTTAAGATTTCTAGTAATCCAATAGGAATAAAAAAAATATAATGGTGTTTAACTAAGCGCACTAAGTAATTTAGTTGGTAATGTTAGATTTACTTGGGAATGAGATTCATCCCAAAATATTAATCTCACTTCTCTGAGAGATGATGGATATTCTCATATTGGAGTAATTATATATAATATGTCTAATCTTTTTCTTTCTCCCCACCCGCCGGTTAGTTAGTATTATTTTTCTTTACTCCCTAACTTCATATCTCTCTTTAAGCTTATCTTTCTCTCTCTAAATTTTAACTCTCTTTCTCTCTCTAAGCTAATATCTCTCTCCGGCCCCACTTTTTCTAAAATCTCAACTCTCTTACTCCCTCTAATTTCGGTTCTATCGATCTTTCTCCCTATTTCTTTAATTATACTCTTTCTCTAACCTATGTTTTCTCTCCTTTTTTGTCTAAACAGATGTTAAAATTTTTTATAGCATTATCTAAAATTAATTAACGAAACAAACATATTAATTGTATATTTTTTTTAATCTTAAATAATATAACTAAATAATATGACCATACGAACTAAATACTGAAATGTCATATTCTTAGTCATAGGATGAGTAGGAATAAGATTTTTAGACATCCTTTTATTCCTATAGCAATCTTTCATAGTGCGAACCAAACGCACCCTATTATTTATTTGGTTGAAATAGTATGAAGTTCATGTAGTAGCTTTCCAAGTAAGGTATTTTGGGTAATGAAATGTTAAAAACCCACATTAGGTTATAATCCTACAACTTTTTCTTATATGAAAAGTTAGTGAACCCCACAATTCTTAGATGAAGGGTTGTGGAGAATACAATTTTTTTTTTTTATCGTTATAGACTTCGCATTTCTCTAAAATTTTAGGTTGGATGTATAGATACCATAATATCTTTAAAGACATTTGGGTCTGGATTGGACCAAAACTTTCTAACTAGTGCTTATATGAGCTGATGATTTAATAACAGTGGATTATTAATTGAGTGGTGTTGTACAATTTTAGATATAAGGTTCAAGAAATACAAGTTTATTGACTTTGAATGATTGGTGCACTTAAAATAGATGCCTTGAAGAGGCGCAAGTTATACAGGAGCAACATGTCTAATTAATAAAAGAACAAATAATTGAGATATGCTAATATATAGGTTTAGATCTAAAAAGTTTAAAACTCTTAGGTTTGATCAGTTCATAATTAAATATTTCATGTCCTTGAACGCATCTGGGTCTGGTTAGACCAAAACTCTCCAATAGATAGATATAAATGAAAGGAAACAAAAAGAACAAACTTAATAAATAAAATTCTAAGTCAATTTATATTAATTTTAAAGGTGCCAATTGAATATCTAGATAAAACAAACATTAATTTATTCTACCTAATTCTAAATTGTTAGAAATTGATGGTTTTATATTTTGTATTAAACACTTCTAGGCCTCATGTGAAATTTCTAACATATACATTACTATCCAATAGATATAAATGAAAGCTATAAACTCCACCCTCTTCTATGTCACGCACATGACATCTAGTTACTTAACAATTATATTTTTACACCGACTGTCCCTAGAGTAAGTGGCAGAAGGCTTGGTGGTTGGTACTCGAGGTCCCAAGTTTGAATCCTAATTGATTCACATTTTCAAGAGGGAAAAAAAATTAAAAATCTAAGGGCCTCTTTCCCTTTTCAAAAGATCGCATAATTACATTTCAACCAAACAATCCACCAAGTTGCAGCAAGAGTGGGTAGTCTCTTTCTCCAACCATGTCTTTATTTTACTTAAAAATCTACTTCATTTCAATTTAGATCTAGATTTGTATACCTTTATATTAGTTTCAGTTTAAACTAGGGCCAGCATAGGATATTGTACAAATCTTGGATTAAGCGTTATAATCCAATATACAATCTTTTTCGGGTTGTAATTTAACTTAACATCTCTCGTCGTGAAATATTTGGGAAATGCTAAGTTTACGATCCATTTCCGATTGTAGTCTATATAAGAGTGATAATTAGACTATATAGTGTGAAATTTACAGTCCATCGATGGATGAGGGTTCCGTAATATTACAACTAAAAGATGGCTGTAGAGGTAGCATTGCAGCAAAATATTTACACCAACACTAATTACATAACATTCAAATTAGGCTAGTAATTATTATATATAATTCTTGTTTCCCATGCCTTTTTCGTCAAAATAATTAATTCGGTCGATATATATTATTTCGCTTAATGCGTGCATGTATGCAGCAATTAAACCAAACGTACGCACACTTTGCACGTAGTTAATAAGTCATAAATTCTCGCTAACACCCGATTTAATTAATATTTAAGTAACATATATATATATATATATACAGATCTAATAAATTAATTAATTAGAAATTAATTAAGCCAGAACGAAAGCCAAGCAATAACTACAGAGATCAATGTTAAGTAGCAGTTAGATGAAAGATATATAGCTAGCGTTATGCATATATGTTTCATAATCATTAATTTAGTGAACCAACCAATTAATTATATTAATCAATTTCAAGAATAAATTAAATTAAGTATGTATAATAACAGCCATGCAGGGGTACGTACGTGCATGCAGGTTAATTACATGTAAATATGTAATAATAGTATGTTATGCAGTTTCACTTTCAGATGGAATTAACGCGCGATAAGAATAATAATAATTAGCTCGTACGTTATATATTTCATGCCGTGATCGAGCATCGATCGATCGAACTCTGAACTCTGCATGCATGTATATAAACGACGCGAGAGGGAGGGGTAGATCTCGTGCTCCAGTTTCATATCTATCGGAGAAACTCATCAAGCTAGATATATATATATATATATATATATATAGCGTGCAGATCGGTCGAGAGATCGGATCGATGGCCGCGGGGAGGAGCAGCAGCAGGAGCAGCAGGAGCAGCGGCAGCGGAAACTACGGGGGGGCGGCGGTGGTGGCGGTGGCGTGGCTGGTGGTGCTGAGCGGGCTGGCGGGGGAGGCGGGGGCGTGGTCGCTGTGGCCGCACTGGTTCTGGTGCTTCCCGGACTGCCTGGTGGGGGAGACCTGCTACTCCCGGGTCTACAGCACGTGCCGCCGCCTCCACCCGGGAGGCGGGCTCGCCGAACCCGAGACCTGCTTCCTCGGTGCCCTCGACTGGTGCAACGCCGACCACTTCTTTCCCGCCGGATGGCCGCTCGAGATCGTCGTCGAAGACAAGGACCCCATGTACGTTAACGCGCACGCACAACATACCTGAACTACAGACTATTTTAGTTGCACTATATATGACTTCAACATTTAATTAAGCTAGCTAATTACTTACTTTAATAAATAATTCATAATTATCAGGATTGTATAAAGTATACTAACTAAATATGTAAAAATCAATGACTCATTCAACTTTTTAAGTTAAAATACCGTTGATAGACTCAAATCAAATAAATTAAAAAATTGGATAGTAAAATCAAAATTTCGGTAGATTCAAAATAGATTATTGTTCTGGTAAGCTCTGTATGCATGTTTGTTTCTCATTCAAAAGTGTTTTTTTCCCTTACTTTTTGCTGTTAATCACATGTATATGTTTTTTTTTCACATGTGCAGGGACCAGTACTGAGATGGAAGATCAAGGGAAAGGATCGGATGATCTGCAGCGAGTAGTTTGAAGAATTAATAAATCAATTAATTACTACTGTAACACGCAGATCTGAATTATGTTAAATCTCACTTATTATATTAATGGTCGAAACTATATATATGATTTATATTAGTTTTCAGACTAATTAACTTACTTGTGATGATATTCTACAGTGGAATATTTACGCCCAAAAATAATGAGCAGCATTTAACATTGCGTCCATTATAAGATAGTAAGATACAAATAATGAATAAAACATTTTGAACTAATTCAATATCCGGACCTCCTAAATTAGTCAACTAATATTGATCAATTGTGAGTTTGACATACTAATTCGTCTTTCATATGGTGTTAAAAAATTTATAAAATTTTGACAAATGATATTAAAACATTATAAAATTTTGACAACTTGCTGTGAGTTTAAAATTGCTAGCTGATTGCATTACGTATGGTGAGAAAGTTCGACAATAAAATATTCTGGTTGTTTATGCATATATGTGATTTCATATTACACATATCAAAATGAGTCAATTAGGACATGTTTTTTGCAATCAAACTGAAAAATGGAGAAGCAATATATATCCATACCAAGTTTTCAATTAAGATAGGTCCGCAATCCCCTCTGATTACATAATATGATAACATGAAAAAGCTAAATGACACATTGTGCAAATAACAGAGCACTTACTCTTTTATAACTCTCGAAAAGATTGCAGCATATACACAATGCCAATTATTTTTCATCCTCTTACTTTACAGTCGTCGGAATCTCAAACACTTCACACATGTAGTTACTATATAGCAATTAACCAACTCAATCCTGAGATTAAGAATCACAGGAAGTGTCAGAGGACTATATATGATCAGTGACATTAAGCAGATGCCTGAATGAAGCATCTGGTGTTGTAGATAACATTTCCAATATAATAAAATAAAAGGGTTGCGAAAAGCTTTCAACTGGAAGAATGATACGGCAGTAAAGATGACGATGACGATGACGACAGCGATTATAAATGCGAGTGGCAACAATGATTGTGGTCAGAGAGGCAGCTGGCCGTTCAAAGAAGGGGCGGACATTACTGATAGCACGTCGGTCACAGAGACCATGGAACTCAGAGCGGCTTTCAGAATATCCTGTGAGCACCCGGGCTTCACGATGCTTCTCACCTGTAAATATTAAAACAGAAAAAAAAAAAAAGAAAAAAGAAACATAAATATGTGTCGCAGTATAGAGAACAAAATGGCTTGATTTCACATGTCCATTGAGTCAGATTATGAATTTTTTGGTTTCTCGATCATTCGTCAGTGCTTGTGGAAGAGGAATTGAAAGATATCAACAATCGAACAGGACAAAAGAAAGCAAATCTCAATGCTAGGGAGCGTCTCTCTTTTTTTTTATTTTTACCAACTCTTTCGGATAAACCTTTGCAAGTCTATAATGCAGTCAATTTGTCACCAACATAGTGGGAAAAGGCTCAAGAGTTCTGATATAAGACACTAACCTTATCAAGATATTCCTGGAGCAACTTTATTCTGCCCATGTAATCTAGATCTTCGACAGATAATGTAAAGGGTTTGGCATCAACACCGGGTCCTTCAAATTGAAGGGGTCCTGGGTTTCTGTACAAATCATCCATCAGAAAACTTGAAGCCTTTTCTCTCAACAACCTGTAATCAAAGAACAAAGCAAATATAAGCACAGTTGAAGGGAAAACTTGAACATCGGCTGTAAGTCACAAACTTAGCAGCATCAAGAACAAGTTAGAATTCGGGATCATATCTCACTCTGTACAAGTTTTTTAAAGAAAAATGAAGGTCTCAGAATGCAACATTTTAAACATGCAGCTGTAACAGATACTTTGCAATAATGAAAAGACAATAATACGAGAAAACAGTTCTCATTGTTTGAGTGCCATGAGAAGGGAAGCATCAGAAAATGGGTAAAATATTGCACTAGAAACGTACTCGTATCCTTTTCCTTTGAGGTCGACGACAGCAGGATGGATAGCGGGCTTGCAAATAGGAATGGCTCCAGGCCCACGTGAGTATTTCCTCACAGTCATCATTGCCTGGCAAGTCCAAACTGATATATGTTTAATCAATCAGACATTATGAATGGCTTTTCTACACCAGATTATATGCCAAACGCACACATACTCGCAAATAACTGAATTTTCGAAGAGTTTAAGCAATGATTAAGTTTATAAAAAGCTATCAATTACAATGGCCAAAAATGATCACGTTGAGCCTATTAAAGCATTATGAAAATGAAAATACTACCGTGAGTGGAGCAGCGCCACATCTCCAGTTGTAAACTGGGTGCTTCAGGTTTGTTACAGTTGCCATATATCCGTTCAAACCAGCTGCGAGTATATGACAGCAGATATGTCCGAGAACCTGTAAGTATTCACCTCACACAAGCTGATCATGACATGAATTTGACATTCAAAATGAAGATTCCCACAAAAGTGAAACTCACATAGGCATAATCACAATCAAATTTCGATGGTAGGGATCCCCGAGCTTGATAGCCAAAAAAGTGGCATACAGCATTAAACTTTTTCCCCTTGTATGTCCCTTGTTTCTGGAAGAATTAGTACAAAATATATTATAAATCAAAAGGAACAGGACAAACAATCATTCGCAACTCAACAGCCTTTAATCAAAGCACAAAGCATAGAAATGTTCAAAGGAAATAACAAGAAAGCCAAGACAAATGATAGCATTAATCAAATATATGTTTTGCAGATAAAAAAGTACTCCTTAAGACTTTATCAGCTATGTACAATAAGTTAGGTCTGAATCTTTGAAGTCCTAACTTGTATACAGATTTTAAAAAAGTAAAACCTACCATTCGCCTGTCCATTTCTGCTTCGACCAAAGTGGCTAGAAGTTTCTCTGTCTCAATCTGCACATAATTACAATAAATAAGTACATAGACATATAAAACAATTTCAAATGCATAAAGCACTTGAAAAGCATCTACCTGGGACAACTGTGCAGTGTTGTCAGACTCTGGCTGGAGAAGCAGCTGGATTAAAGAAGATGTTCTTATTAGTCAAGCACCAAAATATTCAGTTAAAGGAATTAGGAAAGTATAGAAAGCCATTTCATTACAATGGATAGGAGGGAGTACCTCCTTTCTGATGAATGATGGCAAAAATTCGAACAACGCAGATGCCCAAGGCGAAAGATGAGACGAAATATCATCTGTGGAAACACCTTCATTCTGGAGACTATGAATTTCCTACAATAGTTATAGAGCATCCAACATATTATTTAAATGTCTAACTCACCAAGGGCTAGAAGCTGTAGTCTACAGTATAATGAGTAGTAGTACCTGCAAGAGCGCATACAGTTCCGGAATACTTTCAACAAGTCCCTCAGGAATAAGAATGACACCATAGTACTTGTCTGCACCAAAAAAGAGCATCTTATATACAAGGAAACTTATGACATCGCTAACTGCTGAATCTGAACAGAGTTGGAACTAACCTTTCTTCGCTCTAGCTTGGACTACATCACAAATCTGCTTTGTAATGTCTAAAATAGTCAGTTTCGACAATGCCACCACCTCACCTAGGAGGAGCTGATATAAAATTGAAGTGATTCAAGATATGAAAGAAAATGTGACTTTATTGTAATGGAATCATCTCCTATGAAATCAAACCATGTTTGGGTGTGATTGGAGTGCACACTCCAAAGCCACATGTGATGCTTTGCGACCCATCAACCGTATGAAGTGATAGTACTGCAAAGTAAAATGGAATTTGTTCATTTCGGAAACCATAAGATAAATACTTGGAAGGATCACAACAATGATACGCATCTCACGCCATATAAGAACCATTCTCTACTAATAATTGCACAAAATTCAAATAGAAAGAGTGATCGCAAAAATAAAACTACTAATTGCAAACACTAAACAAGTGATAATCTTCTTCTAATGATCCAATTAATCAATTTGGAAAATGTTTCTCCAATATCAAATAATAAAATCCCTTTTAGAGGCGATTTTTCTCTGTTCAGGAAAATCATTCAAGCAGTGTAACGACCGAAAGATGTTCCACAAATTGTACACAATATGGTTTCTCCATGATCTATGTCCATTCAAAACGAAAAGATTAACTTTTCACGTAGTCTATAACCTACATAAAAACAACGGTTTCAAAAACATAAGATAGTAATCCATACCTTGCCAGCTGAGATGGCATCTAGGCAAACATTGCTGACGAGCTGCGAGTTGACCTGGAAGTATATAAAATTCAAGCCTACTATACCAGTCATTTATGAAGAAAAGATGTTGATTGTTAAAACAATATTGTTCAGCAAAAATAAAATATATATATATAAAAAAAGAGAACTACGAAAAATGTCTGCTATTAAATTCATTTCTCTTATTTGGCAAATATGAATGAAATTCGACAATATTTTCAACAACTATACATGGATCTGGGTTACCATGGAGTAAAAAAATTATTTTATAAGGAATCATTAAAACATAAAAAGAATTTCAAAAAAAAAAGAAAAAAAAATCTTTAGACCATAAAAAGATGGAGAATGAAACAATAAACAGTTACCAGATAAATTTGGAGAGCCAAGAGCAAATTTTATATATATATATATATATATATATATATATATATATATATATATATATGTTATCTCGGGAACCCAAGAATTGAGATAATACAATAGTGGCTAAAGGAGTCGGCTTCTTTTACCCTGCATACTGTGTCAAATCCAACATTTGTCTCCAAAAACTGATTCTTGAGATCTCCGTTTAGAGTGACAGGAACACCAACCACCTGTTCAAAACATTTGTTCTTTAGTTGTGGAAACCATCCAAGTTTATAACAGGTTTCAATGACGATTAAACTAAGTGTTGCCCAAGGTGTTTCAAATTTCAATTATCTTCATGTTACATAGTTACTCTTTTGCAATAGCAGTAAGAAGAGAAAAAAAAAAAAAAAAAAATCTTAGATCAACAAATAAAAGATCCGGAACAAATTCAGGGCAATCACGAATTATTAATATGAAACGAGTCATTTCAGGATGCATAGATAAACTACATAAAATTATATACCTTTGTTGGGCATTTTAATTCGGTGAATGTCTCTGCAAGCTGAGCGGCATCTGTGTTGGAAGTTGTTCCTTCATAGACAAATTCAAAACAATTAAGAAGCCGCAGTCATCAATCTGAGAGCAAAATAATTAACGACCTGTATGTGGATCAACGGATACCTCCAATAATGACAAGACCATCCAACTTCAGATCTTGGCATGCCGACATTGCAACATTCACTTGCTTAGTTGTTCTTATTTGATCCACACTCCGACCAAGCATATCGAAACCACCTTCACAAGAAAAAGATTTTATGTCGACAAAATATATATATATAAGGTAACACTGAAGCTAAAACAGAAAAAGAGAAGGGCAACTTCGTGCGAACCTTGGTTTTTGTACGTAGAAAGAACTTCATCTGTGATTTTCAGGGTTTTCTGTGCAAATAAGCCTTCCGTACCACCTATATCCAGAAACAGGAAGAAGCAATGAGCAAGAAATGCTGAAGAATATTATAATTTGGAACTGGAGTTGGGCTAGAAGAGTCGAAGCCTAGAAATAAAAGTGTAATTGTTATTAAAGTGCAATCTTCAGAACTTGGCTTTGGCAACAAATCTATAACAGCAAGCATACTTGAAAGACTACTAATCCCTTCAACTCCACAAATAGAACTTCCAATCCTCACAAATAATATCTGATCTCCCTTCCGCCCGTGTTTATGTGAGCTGCACATGCTTCATAGCATTCTGATAAATCAAAGCTAATCGGAAAAAAAATAATAATAATAATATATAGCATATTGCTATCGAAGAAAATTACTTGCTTACGAGGGGACGAAAGGTATGCTAAACTAAAAGGGCTGATATAACATGTTATTTTGGCGACTTACAAGCATAGAATAGAAAAGACGGCCGTCAAACTTGACGAAACGAAATGCTATCTCATAAAAAAAAATGCTCACCGACAAATCCCAGCAAAGTACTGTCAGGATTGTGAATTTTTAGAGCATCGTAAAGACCCCAAATGACGTTATGACCTCCTGGTGATTGTCTTCCGGAAAATACGACCCCAACCCTGCAGCAACAGGTTTTGGAGCTCTAAGCATCAGCTGGCGGCTTCAGTGTGGCTCAACATGCCAAAAAATGACGGTGTATAATAATGACAGTCCAGCAAAACAAATTCTCGGTCTAGATAGAGGAGGTCGGCAATCTAACATTTTCGTCCAGTTTAAATGTTTCTGAGGGGTAAGAACTGCAATAAACCTGATAGGTGGATGGTCCTCAATGATATGCGCGTCGGGGACTTTCGATGTTGCCCTCAGAAAATGAGCTAACGGCTGCCCGAAAGTGTGGGGGAACGCTCGGGCGATAACATGCGCGCTAGATGAATCGGCGGTTGTCGTCGAATCCCCATACTCTACCCTCACTGTAGTCCCCTGTTTCAAGAGATCATGCTAAGTAAAACCAGATAGTATTCACAGGAATCAGCAACAAAACAAGTCCAATTCGGAAGATGCCGCGAGCAATAACGGTCGACTAAAAAACATATTAAGATGAGAGAACAGGTGATTGTAATTTCCCTGTATTCAAATGGATGAAGGTCCAAACTTTCCGCGGCAATATTTAAAGTTCTTTACAAAACGGCAAACAGACTTTAATAATAAAAAGGGAGCAGGGGAATACAACATTTAGGCCTCGTTTTAGGCCTCGTTCGACATCGTTACTATCTTTATATTTTCTAAATAAAATTTCTATATGAAATTGGTGTAGGAAAGGACGGTGGATTGCTCGTAATCCTTATATTCAAAAGCTTAGTTGGGCAACAAAAATATTTTAAAAAAAAATTAAAAAATAAAAAATAAAATTCCTTTTCTAAGAAGTGGCAAAATAGGAAAAGAGTCTTTCTGACGGTATATCAAATTATACAAAATTATAGTGTTTAAGGGGGAAAAAAATTAACTGGCTAAGAAGAACACAGCAACAATCAGATTAATTGTTACTTAAAAAAAAGATGTGATGGTGTGGTGTGGTGTGGTGTGGTGTTAGGGTACCTGGAGACAGGGAGGGAGCTCGGGCTGGTAGAGAGCGCGCTGCTTCTGGAGCTTCGACAGCTCGCGGGGGCCTTCGTGATCAGAATTCGTCATCGTCGTCGTCGTCGTCGTCGTCGACGTCTCAAATCTCCCCCCCTCTCTCTCTTTTTTTCTCTTGTCCTACTGAAAATTATATAAATGTCTGGTACTGCTTCTAAAAAATTCTTTCCCCTTCTTTTCTTTTCTTTTTTTTGTTTATATACTTCATTAGCAGTAGGCCTCCAAATTTCTAAATTCTAATTCTAATCTATTGCTGCTGGTAGATTTGTCAAAACTGTTGGCATCCGCAAACAGCTCTTCGAGGAAAGTGCAGATTACAGAAGAAGAAAAAGTGTGAGCGTGAGCACTCTCCCTTTTGTCCTTCTCCTGTATGTATGGTCTCTTTTGTTTACTTTAACCCTTCCAGAAGCGCATTAATTCTTCTTCTTCTTCTTCTTCTTCTTCTTTTTCTTCTTCCACTTGGTGTGCTTTGACAATCCCCCAACACCTGGTGTAACGCTATTGGTTTTGTTTACTTTTATTTTGGGAAAAACTTAAAAAAAATTCATGTGGTTTCTCTCTTTCTCACTTCCGTACTCTGTAATTTAAAATGTATTAATTTGGCTCCGTAGTTTTGTTTTTATCTTTTCGACATTTTTTTTTCTTAATATTTCGTTAAATTATATACATAAAAAATTTCAGATATTCATCTAAATTTATCGAACACTTAATTTAGTACCTTTTAATTTTAACTTTGTCACTAATTTAAAAAAATAATAATAATAAAATTGATACTAAAAAGAAAAAAACGAAATCACACGGACTTTATGTGAGAGTTTCATCTCAGCAAATTTTTTTTTTTTCCAGGGAGTTTTCGAAGCTTTCCCTTTATTTTGCAATGATGCCATTCTCTTTATAGGGCACAAGCACACTTTTAGTAGGTTTTCTTCTTTCTTTTTTCAATTAAAAAATTGGTCAATTTTGCTCCACCACTCAAACCTAAAATCCCTAATTAATTAAAAAAAAAAAAAACTGTTACCCAAATAGGGTTTATCCCTGTTTACTAACAAAAAAAAAAAAAAAAAAAAAACACAGGAAATAATTTTCATCCTTGCCATTCTTCCCGCCCATAAGAAGAGATAAATTGCACCGATAGTCCCCAAACTTTCGGCCTGTGAATCATTTTGATCCTCAAACTTCCAAATTCGGTGTTATCGGCGCCCTAAACACTTGTCTATATCTCTAATTTATTAGAGAGTGAACGAATTATTTTCTATATCTAGTGCGTCCGTACATGTACATCTATATATCATAGATCTGCCGACTCTTTTTCTATCTTATTTTTATATACTACTGCCCACGGGTTTCCCAAAAAGTAAATTGCTTATTCTCCGCAGCTAATATCCAAATGAAAGAGGACTATTTTCTCTTTATTTTGCACTGCTTGAGAAGTTTTTTTTAATCGATTTACATGAATGGACTCTTAATTATGTAAAAAATACGTGAGGATAGCTTTTAATTTGCATTATGTAAACATCATTCTCCAAGCATGTGAAGGGCCATCATGTGTCTCTTTGTTTTCTGGTTTGCCTGACGAAGAACAGATGCTGATCATGACATTAAATTTTATAATCATGTGTTACCAACTTCTTAATGCTCTAGTGAATGCTTTGCTTTTCCATCTCCTATTTGGATTAAGTAAAAATATTTGTCATATTCAAAGGCGTAGCAACCCTGATTATTGCTCCACTTGTTTGTTTTCCTTCAATCCATTTTAAATTCACTCTGTTCATAGCTCGATAGCAGTGGATAGACCATCCAAGTAAGTTATTACCATAATTTTAAGGATTTCATAGTATTGTGCGGCAAATCCAATAAGGAGCAGCAGTAAAGTCACTAACACTGCGAAAAGAGGCAGAGTTCGAGGTGTGAAACTGAATCCATGTTTGATGTCCAGCAAAATGGATTTTAATGTTTTAATAAACTTTGAAATTCAGCTAGAGTAAAGAAGAAACAGAGGAACAACCAGCAATCTCATTTCGTTGCGGAGGAAAGTTGTTCACCAATTGAAAAACACATGTTCACTATGTATGCAAAAATGACATGCGTGTGGTAGGTGAATGGCACTACCGCACTAGAAATTCGAAACTTAATCTAAATCCTGTTGGCCTACTACGATTTGTCATGCCACATAATCCAGTAGTAATTCTTCGACGCAGCTCAGAACTTTCTTAAGCATCTTTCCGAAGTAATTTCATGACCGAAAGTTATTCCGTAAGCAGTACCACGGTAAAGCGACTGCAGGACGAGGAGCTATTTCAATTCTGATGCACCGAGAATTAATTTCTGCAGAATAGATGATCAACAACCCAACCGAAGCCACCCGAGCCATTTTCGTTTACGTACTATGGGATGATGAATCCTTCTCCAGCTCGCCCTGCAGCCCGATGACGACCGCAAGCACTCGTCCTCAATCGCCTTCTCCTGGAGAAAAAAAGAAAATGTCGAGCCATTTCTTTCACAAGAAAGTGCAGAATTTCTCGACAGTCTACTGCTGCAGGAGCTGTAACTCACTTCATTCATTTCTTGGTGATCTTCTTCGCTTATTGATTTCAGGCCATTCTCCTTTTTCTTTGCTGTTGAGTTGCATGTGCAGTCTTCAGGCGTTGGTAGTATGGCAGGCTTCAATCTTAATCTTTCTTCCTCCAACTGTACACTTAACTAATCGAACAAAAAGCGCACGTTGAGAGATCCCTAATTTGAAGAAAAATAATTGATCCATGTAATAATTACTCAAGTTATGAAGCTTCTTCCGACGAACACTCAGAATATAGGCATTGATCAAGTAAATTAAGTTTGTTGCAAAGATCTTTGCAGTATATAATAAATAACAAAAACATTAAACAATGGGCTCTACATGTTTCTTTCTGATATTTAAGTTTGAAATACCTTTACTACTCGATGCTCGAGCGACGCCACTCTCTCCACAAGAGACCCTTTCACAGGAACCTCCTCAAGCACAGATTCCAGAGGCCTGCGTTCTTTGCCAGGCTCCGTTGGCAGCGTCAGGCTCAACTCTCCAGATAGGCTGTGTTTCTCCTCGATGTCGTAAACCTGTAAGATTGATTTTTTTCGCTAGTAGTGAATATGCAAGGAGAATCATGAATCGTAACATATCTTTCCTTTTGTTAGCAATAACATTTGATTCAACTCATTTAACTTTGTGATGAGATAATTGTAAAAAAAATTGCAGAGGAAGTACGACGAAGAAATTGTAAGAGAACGCAAGAAAAGAATGTATATGCCAGCTGTTCCAACCGATCCAATCGTGATATAACCGGAGTCGGCGACAATTCTGAAGAGCCTGCTTGCTCCATTACCACCAAGGGTTTGATGCGACTTTGTTATTCGGTACCCCCTCTGCAGAACCTGATTTCTCAGTTCAATGGCATGGAAATTCCATTTAGCTTTACTTTTTAGAGTTTCTCTTCGCAAAGAGCCGGTGCAACTAGACCTCTTCAAACACTGTATATAGCTTCAGGGTTTCTGAACCAGGAAAGAAGAGATTATACTCAGAGCAAGCTAAGTAGCCTGCATTGCAGCAATCTGAATGCATTTATGTCAGAGCCATACTCTCTTGTCATGTTGCTATACTCCGTTTTTTTTTAAAAAAAATTCCCAGTCCTTATCCCTGACACTGAATTAAAATACCACAATAAGAATGAGTTATCCACCACCTTCCACGTTTTCCGTATTGGCTTTAATTTGCTCGTCGAATTATTAGCCGGCTCTGTAAAAATTAAAAATTGCATGGAATTGGTTGTGAGCAATTGTATAAATCATGGCAGTTGAGAATCTCCATGTATGATTCCCAGCTAGGACATAAAGATCTTCCAAGTACATAGTGTTAGGACTTCTTTTTTTTTTTTTTTTTTTGGTTTGTAACTTAATTTTGTGAACCATTTGTTTGCAGGTCTGAAGGAATCTTGGCACAAAATGAGAGGAGGCGTAGTCAGGATAATTGCGACTGATTTTGTTCGAAAATTTTCAGATCCAGCAATATGAGAGTGCATGCACTATGATCCCATTTAGGTAACTCCATTCTGCATTTCTGCTGTAACAAATTATAGGTGCAGAATGTCTCAGCAGCGAAAATCGAATTATGACTGTAAATCCTTAAAATTGTCATCTGCACTCCTCAAAAGCAAGATAAGTAGTCGGCCCGGGAACGGGCCGAGCCGGGCCGGGCTTGAGCATGATCGAATCGGGCTTCGGACAGCCGATTTTACGACCCTTTTGGGCCCAAGTATGAACTTCTAGTTAAAGGAAACTTTTTCCTCACCACAGATCCTCCTTCAAAACCGGGTTAAGCAAGAGCAACAACCTTAATTTAGCATTACACAGACTCAGTCTTCAACCCTCCATCAGAAACTGTACCACACCCCCTCATTCCTTTGGCTCAGCCCAAACACTCTGTCCCTCCCTCCTCTTTCCTCTCTCTTTGTCTCACTTTCTCTCCCCTATTTGCAATGTTAGTTACTCTCTCCCTTTCCTTAA
The DNA here is from genome assembly GCF_001540865.1 of Ananas comosus. Classification (NCBI taxonomy): domain Eukaryota; kingdom Viridiplantae; phylum Streptophyta; class Magnoliopsida; order Poales; family Bromeliaceae; genus Ananas; species Ananas comosus. The sequence continues at coordinate 11,632,704 of NC_033634.1, read as the reverse complement.
CCTTTTTATGATCAAGATGTTGGATCACAATAAGTTTCTTTTGCTCCAACTGAATCATAGTTAGAATGCCGAGCCCTCGCGATGGCACGAAGATCTTCGGAATCGAAATATGTAGGAAAAGAGAGATGGTATTGTGAACCTGGAGATAACTAGCATGATGGTGTGTGTGGATTGTGGTTCAGACACTAAAACCTGGAAAGTTTTGCAGATGTTTGGCTCTTGAGCCAGCCATCCTGACAGGTACTTGGAGCCCCTATCTATTCAATGTAGTGTAGGTTTTTGTCCTAACAATATGATGAGGTGTATGATTCAGACTCTTCTTGAATTCTTAATTGATGGATTTTTTTTTCTCCAGGTCAATTTGTAATATGATCATCAAGCATAAATTTGCACCCAAAGCCTGATCAAACAGTGTCAGTGCTATGATCAGAGACTGGACAGAGTATATATATATATATTAACATTCAAGCTTAAGCTAGGGTAGGCATTTAAGATGGCATCAGCACCTTCGAAAAAGGCGATTCGCAGCCCTGGCGGCGTGGGATCGCAGAGCGGCCGTAGCTCCGGCGGCCAGACTGTTAAGTTTGCGCGGAGGACGTCGAGCGGGCGGTACGTCAGCCTGTCGAGGGAGGACATCGACATGTCCGGTGAGCTGTCGGGGGACTACACCAACTACACCGTCCAGATTCCCCCGACGCCCGACAACCAGCCGATGGACGGCCAGATGGACTCTGGGGCGGCGGCGTCGGTGGCGCTCAAGGCCGAGGAGCAGTACGTGTCGAACTCCCTGTTCACGGGCGGCTTCAACAGCGTCACGCGGGCCCACCTGATGGACAAGGTGATCGACTCCGAGGTCAGCCACCCGCAGATGGCCGGCGCCAAGGGCTCCGCCTGCGCCATGCCTGCCTGCGACGGCAAGGTCATGCGCAGCGAGCGCGGCGAGGACATCGATCCCTGCGAATGCAGGTACATCTTCCATAAACAGATACCTCACTAGCATTCAGTTTAGTTAGTTATCTGTCTGAACTTGAACTTGATGCATCAAAAACAAAAAAAAAAACTGTCAGTAGTAACATGCGGAAGCCTTTTTTGTCCGTCCCAGGTTTAAGATATGCAGAGACTGCTATTTAGATGCGCAGAAAGAGACCGGCACATGCCCGGGATGCAAGGAGCCGTACAAGATCGGCGAATACGAGGACGATGCGCCCGACCTAACGTCGGGAAAGCTCCCCCTCCCGGCCCCCGGCAGTGCCAAGCCCGACAACCGCATGTCCCTGATGCGGAGCCAGACGGGCGAGTTCGACCACAACCGCTGGCTCTTCGAGAGCAAAGGAACCTACGGCTACGGCAACGCCTTCTGGCCCAAGAACGGCAGCGGCATGTACGACGACGATCTCGACGATGGTATGGGCGATGGCATTCCTGAACAGACTGACAAGCCTTGGAAGCCCCTGACGCGCAAGATACCGATGCCTGCCGCCATCATCAGCCCTTACAGGCTGCTCATGTTCGTCCGGCTGTTCACGCTTTTCTTCTTCCTCGGATGGCGGGTTAAGCACCCGAACGAAGAAGCCTACTGGCTGTGGGGAATGTCGATCGTGTGCGAGATATGGTTCGCCTTCTCGTGGTTGCTCGATCAGCTTCCGAAGCTGTGCCCCATCAATCGATCGACGGACTTGTCGGTGCTCAAGGAAAAGTTCGAGACGCCGTCCCCGGCCAACCCCACCGGGCGGTCTGATCTTCCGGGGATCGACGTGTTCGTGTCGACGGCCGACCCGGAGAAAGAACCGCCTCTCGTCACTGCTAACACCATCTTGTCGATTCTAGCGGTCGACTACCCGGTGGATAAGCTGGCATGCTACATTTCGGACGACGGCGGGGCACTGCTGACCTTCGAGGCGATGGCGGAGGCCGCGAGCTTCGCCAACGTCTGGGTCCCCTTCTGCAGGAAACACGATATCGAGCCGAGGAACCCCGACAGCTACTTCAACGTGAAGGGGGACCCGACGAAGAACAAGAGGCGGTCGGACTTCGTCAAGGATAGGAGGAAGGTAAAGAGAGAGTACGACGAGTTCAAGGTGAGGATAAACGGGCTGCCCGACTCCATCAGGCGGCGGTCGGAGGCATTCAACGCGAGGGAGGACATGAAGATGCTCAAGCACATGAGAGAGACCGGCGCCGACCCGATGGAGCAGCCTAAGGTCCCCAAAGCCACATGGATGGCCGACGGCACGCACTGGCCGGGCACGTGGGCCGTCGGTTCGCCCGAGCACTCGAAAGGCGACCACGCCGGCATCCTCCAGGTACTGTAACTGCGTACCTATCAATTCGAGTAACTGTAACTACGTACGTACCTCCATGCACCATGAAATCGATCGCTTCCTCCTCTCTGATCAAAATATATATATATATTATTGCAGGTTATGCTGAAGCCACCGTCGGCGGATCCGTTATACGGCCTGCCGGAGGAGGAGCAGATGATCGACTTCAGCGACGTGGACATTCGCCTGCCGATGATGGTGTACATGTCGCGGGAGAAGCGCCCGGGTTACGACCACAACAAGAAGGCGGGGGCGATGAACGCGCTAGTCCGCGCCTCCGCCATCATGTCCAACGGGCCCTTCATCCTCAACCTCGACTGCGACCACTACATCTACAACTGCCAGGCCATCCGCGAGGGGATGTGCTTCATGTTGGACCGCGGCGGGGATCGCATCTGCTACATTCAGTTCCCGCAGCGGTTCGAGGGCATCGACCCCTCCGACCGCTACGCCAACCACAACACCGTCTTCTTCGACGGCAACATGCGCGCCCTCGACGGACTTCAAGTACGTGAACATCTCACCAGTATTCAGTACGTTGTTGCACTCGCTAGCTCTTCATATATATATGATATATATATATATATATATATATATATATATATTGAAAAATGTAGGGTCCGGTGTACGTCGGGACAGGATGCCTGTTCCGGCGGTTCGCACTCTACGGCTTCGACCCCCCGAGGGCGACGGAGTATTCGGGTCTGTTCATGAAGAAGCAGAAGAAGGACATGTTCAAGGACCCCGAAGCGGAGATGCAATCGCTGAGAGCGGAAGACTTCGACAGCGAGCTCGACACCGCCCTTCTGCCCAAGCGCTTTGGCAACTCTGCCGCGCTTGCCGAGTCGATACCGATAGCCGAGTTCCAGGGCCGTCCGCTCGCCGACCACCCTGGGGTCAAGCACGGGCGCCCTCCCGGCGCCCTCACTGTCCCCCGCCCTCCTCTCGACCCTTCCACCGTCGCTGAGGCCGTCTCCGTCATATCCTGCTGGTACGTGTGTTCATGCATGCATGCGCTATCTTTTTCTTGCTTGTCGTGAAATTACAAGCTATCTCGGAAACAACAAAAGTTATTATTATATATATTAATGAAACTCCCCGCGCTGTGACCGAATTCAGGTACGAGGACAAGACGGAGTGGGGGGAGAGGGTGGGGTGGATCTACGGGTCGGTGACGGAGGACGTGGTGACGGGGTACCGCATGCACAACCGCGGGTGGCGGTCGGTGTACTGCATCACGAAGCGCGACGCGTTCCGCGGGTCGGCACCGATAAATCTGACCGATCGACTGCACCAGGTGCTGCGGTGGGCCACGGGCTCCGTGGAGATCTTCTTCTCCCGGAACAACGCCTTCCTCGCCTCCTCGCGGCTCAAGTTCCTGCAGCGCATCGCCTACCTCAACGTCGGCATCTACCCGTTCACCTCGATCTTCCTCCTCGTCTACTGCTTCCTCCCCGCGCTCTCCCTCTTCTCCGGCAAGTTCATCGTGCAGACGCTCAACGTCACGTTCCTCGTCTACCTCCTCACCATCACCGTCACCCTCATTCTCCTCGCCATCCTCGAGGTGAAGTGGTCGGGCGTCGGGCTCGAGGAGTGGTGGCGCAACGAGCAGTTCTGGCTCATCTCCGGCACCAGCGCGCACCTCTACGCCGTCGTGCAGGGGCTGCTCAAGGTCGTCGCCGGCATCGAGATCTCCTTCACGCTCACGTCCAAGTCCTCGGGGGAGGACAACGAAGACATCTACGCCGACCTCTACATCGTGAAGTGGTCGTCGCTCATGATCCCGCCGATAACCATCATGATGGTGAACATTATCGCCATCGCTTTCGCGTTCGCCCGGACCATCTACAGCCAGGTGCCGCAGTGGAGCAAGCTCATCGGCGGGGGCTTCTTCAGCTTCTGGGTGCTCGCGCATCTCTACCCCTTCGCCAAAGGGCTCATGGGGAGGAGGGGGAAGACGCCGACCATCGTCTTCGTCTGGTCGGGACTCATCGCCATCACCATCTCCTTGCTCTGGATCGCCATCAACCCTCCCAAGGCCGGCGGGGGCGTGGTCGGTGGCGCTGGCGCTGGCGGCGGCGGCGGCTTCCAGTTCCCCTGATCAGATAAATGAAAAATGAAAATTAAAGGATATATAGATGATCAACAAAAGAAGACTTTAGAAACTAAACTAATAATGTCGCGCATTTACTTAATATTTTGATTATTTCATACACGCGCACGTAAACTTACGTGATCCATATTTTGGAAACATGCATGCATGCATGCATATATGCACATGAACGAGGGGGAGAGGCTGATACGGTTAATTAATTAATTGCTCACGTAGCTAGAAGACTAATAGAAATGGATTTAGTTGTTGGTTTTTTTTTATATTTTTTGGTGCGGACAAAATTGCATGTATTAATCCAACAAGTGAAAACAAATTACTATTATTTTGTTTTTTATTTGTAAATTCAGTAAAATTAATATCCTAGAAAATCACTATTTGTAGAACCCTATTAATTAATTAGTCGACTCAAATAGCTAGGAATAATTACCTTCTTGTTGGACTTTTATTGTTACCTTGCTTGTTTAATTTGTGCCTTTCTTTTTTTAATTTTTTTTAGTTGTCATGAAAGCCAAAAAAAAATTATATAATTTTGATGGTTTTGATCTTGTTATTATGCAAATGCTTGTGCCAAAGGAAGAAGACAACTTCACTAATTTACTTAAATCTACACCCTAGCTGCAAAAAACAGTAAATTTTGCTACTGTTATAACCTAGCTACGTACTATGCCAACAAACTAAAATATTTTTTTATATGTTGTTGGTGTATTGATGCTATGCTGTGGGAACCTTTGAGCACATAAATTTAGAATGTCATATGAAATTGATCATTTTACCTGTTTTATGGAATGTGTTAAACTATAATTAATTTGCTTCAATCAGAATCAGGGTACCATCTTAGTATGTAAGCCAATTTCTTTAACTGCATGCTTGGGATATAAGTACAATTAATATTTCCATCTTAGTTCGTACGTAAGCAAATGTATTTAACAGTTAGGGATATATTGAAGTACAATATTTATCCGAGGTGGAGTTAAAAAGAAAGATGAAAAAGGCACAACAGATATATACTAGGTAAGTACTTTTATTTGATTTAGTTAGATTTATAGTTAAATTCTAATTAAATTAGTACAAAGATTTAAATCTATAAAAAATAAATCGAATAGAATTTAAATTTAAATTAGAATAGAACTACTAAGTGTCCTAGAATTAATGCGTGCATGCACCTAGTGCACGCTTATGTGGAGATATTCAACCCCTCAATTATAGGCTATTTTGAAGAAGATTTCTAGCTAATTTTTTCACTATAACCTTCAACACCTTTCAAGAGTCAAAGACAAAATTGGTACTTTAATTTTCAATCTAACGTGAAAATCACAATATTTAACCGAGTTTGTAAGTAAGGATAAAATAAAATAATATATATNGAAAATTAAAGGATATATAGATGATCAACAAAAGAAGACTTTAGAAACTAAACTAATAATGTCGCGCATTTACTTAATATTTTGATTATTTCATGCACGCGCACGTAAACTTACGTGATCCATATTTTGGAAACATGCATGCATGCATGCACATGAACGAGGGGGAGAGGCTGATACGGTTAATTAATTAATTGCTCACGTAGCTAGAAGACTAATAGAAATGGATTTAATTAGTTGTTGGTTTTTTTTTTATATTTTTTGGTGCGGACAAAATTGCATGTATTAATCCAACAAGTGAAAACAAATTACTATTATTTTGTTTTTTATTTGTAAATTCAGTAAAATTAATATCCTAGAAAATCACTATATGTAGAACCCTATTAATTAATTAGTCGACTCAAATAGGAATAATTACCTTCTTGTTGGACTTTTATTGTTACCTTGCTTGTTTAATTTTTGCCTTTCTTTTTTTATTTTTTTTTAGTTGTCATGAAAGCCAAAAAAAAATTATATAATTTTGATGGTTTTGATCTTGTTATGCAAATGCTTGTGCCAAAGGAAGAAAACAACTTCACTAATTTACTTAAATCTACACCCTAAAATTTTTTTTATATGTTGTTGGTGTATTGATGCTATGCTGTACGTGGCAACCTTTGAGCACATAAATTTAGAATGCCATATGAAATTGATCATTTTACCTGTTTTATGGAATGTGTTCAACTATAATTAATTTGCTTCAATCAGAATCAGGGTACCATCTTAGTATGTAAGCCAATTTCTTTAACTGCTTGGGATATAAGTACAATTAATATTTCCATCTTAATTAGTTTGTCTTTAACAGCTAGGGATTGAAGTACAATATTTATCCGAGGTGGAGTTAAAAAGAAAGATGAAAAAGGCACAACAGATATATACTAGGTAAGTACTTTTATATGATTTAGTTAGATTTATAGTTAAATTCTAATTAAATTAGTACAAAGATTTAAATCTATAAAAAATAAATCGAATAGAATTTAAATTTAAATTAGAATAGAATAAAATACTAAGTGTCCTAGAATTAATGCGTGCATGCACCTAGTGCACGCTTATGTGGAGATATTCAACCCCTCAATTATAGGCTATTTTGAAGAAGATTTCTAGCTAATTTTTTCACTATAACCTTCAACACCTTTCAAGAGTCAAAATTGGTACTTTAATTTTTAATCTAATGTGAAAATCACAATATTTAACCGAGTTTGTAAGTAAGGATAAAATAAAATTTTATATATATATATATATATATATATATATATATATATATAGAGGAGGTAGTCATGATATTACTGATCATTTTGTGAGAATATTTACAACATTTTCAATGTATGGAGATCCCCTCAATTATTTGCCGTTTTGAAATGGCTCCCTCAACTTTTATTTTTTTAGTTGACATCCCATTAACTTTTTGTTTTTTAAAAAATTAACTAATTTCAGTGCATGAAAAATTAGAATTTTATCGAGTTTTTAATGATTTCACCAAATCTAGTCGCTCTATTTATTTTGACTTTGTATAAAAATTTAAATAAAAATAAATGTTGAGAATTTCGACGATCTTTCTTTAATCTTGGGAGCTTAAAAGTTTTTTAACCAAAATTATTCTCAATAATTTTACCTGCATTAAATGCATTAAAAACTGAAATATAATATATTTAAGCTTTTGAATAAAACTTTCTTTTTTTTTCAATCGATAAAAAAAAACATGCATATAGTTATGTGATTTATTTTTGATTAAATAGGAAAAAAGATATAATCTATAATTTATTTCAAATTATTATTACTGATTAGGAATTTGAATTGATACAGGTATATAAATTTATCTGAATTCGATTTTGAATGGGGTGAGTTTAATCGATGCTAAGGATATATAGTTTCAGTTAAAAGTATAAAAAAAAGAACTCTCATCATATTCAAATTTAGTTATGATTTTGGTATATATCCAAATCGAATCTAAATCGAAACCGAGGTCAAAAACAAAACCAAAATCATATAAAAACATACTATATATTAAATAATAATTAATTTAATATTTATATATTAACTAGTTAAATTTAAATTTACAAAAATTATCTTGAAATACCTATTAGTATTTCTATTATTGATAAGAGATAAAGGGTAAAAATGATATTTTAAAATTTTAACTCTATTTCAGATGAATTTTAACGGACATTAACTATGATAATCTTTAATATTTTGGAGGGCATTCGTGATATTATAAATTTTAGAATAATATTGATGAAATGAATAGTTCCTATAAGGGCATCTATCAACATTGCAAGTATAAATCCCCGCAGCATCGTGTGAGTTAGATGGTAGTTAATAGTTGGAATTTAAGCAAAACTCTCCTCCATCAACCAACAACAAAAATACAATTAATACAATGTCATACATACCAAAAAAACAAAAAAAAAGAAAGAAAAAAGAGTACTACATCTCACAACTATCATTCAAAAGTTTAAAATCTCCGTTTAAATTGATAAAACTAGTGCTAATATATTGGCTTTTAGATAAACAGAACGTAGAATTTATAGCATATATACTTTTTATTGTAAATATAGCATTGCATGCTACACCATGCAAAACGTTTATGAACTGTTTATTGACTTTCGCTGGATCTGTGAATTTATTTATAAGCACAGCATTAATACTCGATTCACGATTGGCACATGCATCCTAAACTAGTCCACCGTTGGCTCGGATGACCTGACCGTTGACCCACTCCGCCTCGTCGGAGCACAAGAACCCGATAATCGGCGCAATGTCGGTGCTCTCGCCGATCCGGCCCATCGGGTTCTCCACCGCAATCCGCTGCACCAGCTCTTCTCTCTTCCCGGCAAAGAACATGTCCGTCGCCACCGGCCCTGGGGCCACGCAGTTCGCCGTGATCCTCGTCCCCTTCAGCTCCTTCGCCATGATTCGTACCATCGTCTCCGTCGCCGCCTTCGACGCCGCGTACGCAGCGTACCCTGGCCTTAGGACCCCTACCTGTTGATTATAAATGATGATTAATTAAAGGATTATGAATTTTTCTGAAGAACTAGCATGCATGCATGCATGCATGCCGACATTTATTTATTACGCTTGATACTACTAATTACTAGTACGTACAACCATGCAAATTACATTAATAAGGGGCCACACTACAACAAAAATAGTTTATAGCGACACTTTTAAATATAGGTACATATCAAAAAAGTGCTGCTAGTTAAAATTACCGACACTTTTAAAAAATGTTAGAAAGTTAAGAGCACTAGAATAAAAGGGAAAAGAGATATTGCAAAGAAATTCAAGGAGAAGAGAAATTAAGACACCCAATTTCTCTCCAACATCTTTTCTCCTTTTTATTCTAACCACTCATCAAACTTGATGGGTGGTTAGAAAATTAGGAGCACACGGGCTGCTGTGCTCCTAATAGCATAGTAGTCCTACTATATATATATATATATAGAACGCAGCGGAATTATTCGTTCGTACCTTTTTGCGGAAGCGATTCGCGCTAGAACGCGATGAGCCCGGATCGTTTAGATTGATTCACGTGTCCTCGGATCGTCCTTGAAAATCTTCTAACTCTTCGAACTCGCGGTGGATCGAACTACAAACGAGCGCGATCGCAAATCCACCGTGCAAGTCCCTCTAGAATAATAGGTCAATGGAGGATGTGGTTTCTCGCTATTATTTTCTTATTCTCTCTCTGTTTCCGTTCTTTCCGTGTATTACGTTATGTGGGATCGCCCGCATATTTATAAGGGATTCCAAGATCCTTATGGCGTTAGAGATAAGGCCAAATCGGTTATTAATTGTTATCCTAATATGACTAGGATTTATCTCTAACCAACTTTCCAATTTGAAAGCGAGATTAATCCTAATCCAATTAGATAACATAATATCCGTCGGATCGAACCCGCTTATGGGCGTACCCGATTCGATTTAACCGAATGCCAACAT
>NC_033634.1:11620901-11622904 GCF_001540865.1 Ananas comosus | reverse complement strand
CTTTTTAAAAAAAAATTATTTTAAATTAGTCATAACAAATTTATATTTGTAAAAATAGTCCTAATCCGCCAGGCAGGCGTCACGTGACTCACGTCAGCGCTATGTGAGCAGGACTGAAGCCAATTTGTTAAATTGAGAATCATTCATGTGTTTGAACACGATGAATCAAATAATTCACCGTGTTCAACTTATAAAATTCCGGCGCTAATGTGGCGTCTACGTGGCGGGAATAGGGTCAAATTTATAATTATAAATTTGATAAAATTATTTGTAAAAAAAAATATTTTAAGGAAATTAACCAAATGCAAAAAAAAGCCTAAGGTAATGTGATGTACAGTGATGAATAATTTCTCACGCCGCATTACAAACGCAATAAGCTTAAAACTTAAAAATGAGGGTAAATTAAAAAATCTAAAACAGCATGAGATGACAAAGTACAAATGCGCTACTTAAATACCAGGGAGGAGGAGAGGGCGATGATCCTGCCGCCGCCGCCGCGCGCGAGGCGGCGCGCGGCCTGGCGGCAGCAGAGGAAGGCGCCGCGGGCGTTGACGGCGAAGGCGGCGTCCCAGTCGGCGAGGTCCGTGTCCGCCAGGGCCGGGTACTTGGGGTCGAGCACGCCCGCCGACGCCACCAGCACGTGCGCGGGGCGCCCGAACGCGGCCTCGGCCCGGTCGAAGAGCGCCGCCGCCCCGGCCGGGTCGGACACGTCGGCCCGGACGGAAACGGCCCGGCCCGACCCGGCCCCGGCGTTGAGCTCGGCGGCGAGGAGCTCGGCCTGCGCGGGGTTGGAGGAGCAGCCGAGGACGACGTCGGCGCCGAGCGAGCCGAGGTGCACCGCGATCGCGCGCCCGATCCCGCGCGACGCGCCCGTCACGATCGCCGTGCGCCCCGCGAGCGGCTGCAGCCCCGGCGCCGCCGCGTCGGCGGAGGTCGCCATGGAGTCGAAGGGCTCGTGAATCGTCTCCAGACAGCTAGCGAGATCAGAGGATATATATATATATATATATATATATATATAGAGAGAGAGAGAGAGAGAGAGTTGAGCTGGAATGCTATCGGTAGCAAACGGACTCTGTTGTCACCCATTTATTTTCGATGATGGAGTTTTCAAATCGACGATCGACACCGTTGAACATGATCTATATCACTTGAAGTATTTAGAAATTAAATTTCAAATCTTTTCGACATCATTTACCTAATGATCAAAGGGTTTCAAAATTAGTAATTTTAATGGTTGATATGAAGGGTTTTCTCGTTTAACGGTATAAAGCTATCTAAATCAATTGAATTTTTGTTAGAAAATTTTTTAAACTATTTAGAACAAGATCTATACTTTTGATCATAATTACAAAATTTCTATCATCACGTTTTGCAGGATATTCATTTTCAGCCTTTCATTTTTACGCCCACTTGATGGACAAGAAAATAATATCGAAAAAGTATGAAATTTGATTTCTAGATACTTCAAGTAGTATAGATCATTTTCAACGGTGCCGATTGTCGATTTGGGGGCTCCATCATAAAAAACAAATGGGTGGGAACGGAGCCCGTTTGCTACCGATAGTATTCAAGCTCAACTCTATTCGAATCGACGATCGGCTCCGTTAGACTTGATTTAGAGTATATGAGGTATCTAGAAAATAAATTTTGCGATTTTTCGATATCATTTGCCTAGTGATCGAATTGGCTCAAAATCAACTGCTGAAAATAAAAATCTTACAAAATATGATGATATAACATTAAAATTTTAAATCAAAGTTATTGATCTTGTTTTATATGGTATAAAAAATTTTCTATCAAAATTTCATGTGATTTGGATATTTCTACACCGTTAAATTTGCAACCGGCTCACCACGGCCGTTAAAATTATTGATTTTGAGGCCCTTCGATTACTAGGCAAATAATATCGAAAAATCGTAAAATTTATTTTCTAGATGCTTCAAATATTTTAGATCAACTATAACAGAGCCGATCGTCGATTCGAAAGTCTGAACATATAT
>NC_033634.1:11523843-11620244 GCF_001540865.1 Ananas comosus | reverse complement strand
CTCTCTCTCTCTCTCTCTCTCTCTCTCTCTCTCTCTCTCTCTATATATATATATATATATATATATATATGCTGCTATACTATCAACAGTATCAAGTCCTTAGTATTATTGAGTTTTCGGCCGTTGGATATATATATATATAATATAATGCTGCACTAAAAACAAATTTTATAATATTTTATAAACCAACTTACGTGATACATGACGGTATCATAAGCAGCATAGTTTCAACTTTTGAATTGTATAATTTATAAAATATTACTATATAATTTATTTTTAAGTAAAATTAATACTTTTTATTTCTATTTCTATTACGGAATAAAATCCAAAGAACATTAATTACTTGGTCTATTAAAAAAAAAAAAAAAACTGGTTTGATGCATTTGAACTGACTACTGCAGCAGCAGTTGGACTGGTAGCACGACCCTAATTTTTAGTTTTATATATTTCTTTTTAATGCATATACACGAGTCCTGCTATCATACTATCGAATCTTTTGTCGATAGATTTATTTTTTTGATCATTTTTATCTCTTAAATTATATTATTCACCTATTTTATTCTAGAGAATCACTATCATTTTAATCGCATATTCCTTTATCAAAAGATCGAAAACCTAGCAGCACCAAGCGTTTAACACTATTAATAGTATAGTAACGTAGTTCATATATATATATATATATATATATATATATATAGTTATATATATTTGTGTGAGATGTACCATAGGCTTATAGCCTTATTTTGTTTAGAACTAAATGATTAATTTATGGATAGATTTTTAGGTTACGTTTCAGATTNGAAAGTATTTGAAAACTAAATTTCATAATTTTTCGACATCATTTGACTAGTGATTAAAAGGTCTCAAAATTGATAATTTTAATGATAGATGTGATACGTTTGTGAATTTAACGGTATAAAATAATCCAAATCTGATGAAATTTTTATAGAAATTCTTTTCACTATTTATAGTAAGATCAGTACACCGTTACCTAGAGGCCATCGTACTACCAAGTTATTTTTAATAATGCGGCTTTCAAATCGACGTTCGGCTCCGTTAGACTTGATCTACACAATTAAAAGTGTTTGGAAACTAAATTTTATAATTTTTCAACATCATTTGGCTAGTGATCAAAATGTCTCAAAATTGACAATTTTAATGGTAGATGTGATGAGTATGTGAATTTAACAGTGTAAAACAATCCAAATCTGATGAAATTTTTATAGAAAATTTTTTTCACTATTTAGAGTAAGATCAGTACCTCTGATTTTAAATTCAAGTCTTTTATCATCATTTTTTATGAGATTTTTATTTTCAGCCGTTCATTTTTAGACTATTCGCGCGTTTGATAGGTAAATAATACCGAAAAATTATGAAATTTAGTTTCCAAATACTTTTAATAATATAGATCAAGTCTAACGGAGCCAATCGTCAATTTGAAAGCCGCATCATCGAAAATAACTTGATCGCACGGAGGTCTCCGTGCTACCGATAGTACACCAACCTAGCTCTCTCTCTCTCTATATATATATATAGAGAGATATTATTTTTGACAAGTTTTATTATTATTATTTACTAAAAATCAGAAAAGGATCAGCAAATTTCAAAATCCTTGGAATTATTAATGCTGCTTGGGCGTGTTGGCGACTTGGCGTTCCAATTTTGATTTTTGGAGAGGACGTGAGTTTGGGCGATCGAAGAGGTCTCTTTTTAATTATTTTATTTATTTTAGAGAGAGCTCCATCTACATTTGTGACTTTGTCTTTGAATCCAACGTAAGGGGTGACATATATCATTGGTCTTCATCTTTTATCTTCTTTTTATTATTACTCACATCGTAATATCGTGTATATATTAAGTTTTAAAAAATAGCTAATTCAACTTGAAAGATGAGATATATAACACTTGAAATTTACAGTATACGAAAAATCTCCAACTAAATAAAGATTTTAAATAAAAATGATTCTCATTTTTATAATTATTATAACGTACGTAATGGGTGATATCATCGGTCTTTAATCTTCAGTTTTTTATTTTTTTATTTCTTGGTGGAAACGTATTGTTGTGCTTAGATTGAAAATTTTCTTCTTTTTTTTGTTTTTTTTTGAATAAACACCAGCAAAGATCAACAATTTGTGAAGTCGACCAATTTAATCCTAAGTAATATTTTCTAAACATTTTATATTATTATTAGACAAGAGCACTTACACTATATTTTTTATTATTATTTTAAAATATTTTTAGGCAAACAATAACAAAAATTAAAATAAAAGTAATTTTTAACTTTTTTTTTTTCCTGTGTATGGACTAATCTTACCTTCCATATATAGAATAATTAATTTTATAAAGGCCAATTTGCATAAAAAATCTATTAATTTTCAATTTTTGTAAAAGTAGGCCGTCTTTTTGGATTTTGCAGATTCGAACCAAATTTTCAGAAAACTGATCAAAATACCTAATTCTCTTTTCTCTCCTTTTTTTTTTTTCTCTCCTTCTTTTTCTCTCTCCAAAGAGGGCGGTGGAAGCGGAAGCGGAGGCGGAGGCGGCCCACTCGGTGGCTGACCTCGATGTCAATCACCTTTTCCATCAGGCTGGCGAGGGCAAGGGTGAGGGAGCGCGGAACAAAGGCGGGGCGAGCCACCTCAGCCTCCCCTTCTGCTTCCACGAGAGAGAAAAGAAAATAAGGATATTTTAGTTAGTTTTCTGAAAATTCGATTCGAATCTGCAAAATTCAAAAAAACAAATTATTTTTACAAAAACTCAAAATTAATGAATTTTTTTATGCAAATTGGCCGTTTATAAATGGACTTCACAATCGTACGTAGCTAAACAAATTGTGTATAAATAAATATAATGCTTTAAACCGCACTCAGCTAAAATACATATAATTATAATTACATATTTTTAATTATATGTATCTATAATTATATTTATATTGTATTTATAATTAGGGTAAACTTCAAGTATCCCCCGTGGTTTCACACTTTATCACTTTAGTACCTTGTGGTNAGAGAGAGAGAGAGAGAGAGAGAGAGAGAGAGAGAGAGAGAGAGAGAGAGAGAGAGAGAGCTAAGCCGGTATACTATCGGTAGCACGGAGGCCCCCCGTGCTACCAAGTTGTTTTCAATAATGCGGCTTTCAAATCGACGATCAGCTCCGATAGACTTGATCTACACTATTGAAAGTATTTGGAAACTAAATTTCATAATTTTTCAACATCATTTGGCTAGTGATCAAAAATATCTCAAAAATTGACAATTTTAATGGTAGATGTGATGAGTTTGTGAATTTAACGGTGTAAAACAATCCAAATCTGATGAAATTTTTATAGAAAATTCTTTTCACTATTTAGAGTAAGATCAGTACCTCTGATTTTAAATTCAAATTTTTTACCATCATTTTTTATGAGATTTTTATTTTCAGACGTTCATTTTTAGACTACTTGCGTGTTTGATAGGTAAATAATACCGAAAACTTATGAAATTTAGTTTCCAAATACTTTTAATTGTGTAGATCAAGTCTAACAGAGCCAATCGTCGATTTGGAAGCCGCATCATCGAAAATAACTTGGTAGCACGGAGGCTTTCGTGCTACCGATAGTACACCAATCTAGCTCTCTCTCTCTTTCTCTATATATATATATATTATTTTTGACTAGTTTTATTATTATTATTATTATTATTATTATTTACTAAAAATCAGAAAAGGATCAGCAAATTTCAAAATCCTTGGAATTATTAATGCTGCTTGGGCGTGTAGGCGACTTGGCGTTCCAATTTTGATTTTTGGAGAGGACGTGAGTTTGGGCGATCGAAGAGGTCTCTTTTTAATTATTTTATTTATTTTAGAGAGAGCTCTATCAACATTTGTGACTTTGTCTTTGAAGCCAACGTAAGGTGTGACATATATCATTGGTCTTCATCTTTTATCTTCTTTTTATTATTACTCACATCGTAATATCGTGTATATATATATATTAAGTTTTAAAAAATAGCTAATTCAGCTTGAAAGATGAGATATATAACACTTGAAATTTACAGAATAAGAAAAATCTCCAACTAACATGCAGAAAAAAAAAAAGATTTTAAATAAAAATGATTCTCATTTTTATAATTATTATAATGTACGTAATGGGTGATATCATCGGTCTTTAATCTTCAGTTTTTTATTTTTTTATTTCTTGGTGGAAACGTATTGTTGTGCTTAGATTGAAAATTTTCTTCTTTTTTTTTTTTTGAATAAACACCAGCAAAGATCAACAATTTGTGAAGTCGAAATATATGCTGAGGAGACCAATTTAATCCTAAGTAATATTTTCTAAACATTTTATATTATTATTAGACAAGAGCACTTACACTATATTTTTTATTATTATTTTAAAATATTTTTAGGCAAACAATAACAAAAATTAAAATAAAAGTAATTTTTAACTTTTTTTTTTCCTGTGTATGGACTAATCTTACCTTCCATATATAGAATAATTAATTTTACAAAGGCCAATTTGCATAAAAAATCTATTAATTTTCAATTTTTGTAAAAGTAGGCCGCCTTTTTGGATTTTGCAGATTCGAACCAAATTTTCAGAAAACTGATCAAAATACCTAATTCTCTTTTCTCTCCTTTTTTTTTTTCTCTCTCCTTCTTTTTCTCTCTCCAAAGAGGGCGGTGGAAGCGGAAGCGGAGGCGGAGGCGGCCCACTCGGTGGCTGACCTCGATGTCAATCACCTTTTCCATCAGGCTGGCGAGGGCGAGGGTGAGGGAGCGCGGAACAAAGGCGGGGCGAGCCACCTCAGCCTCCCCTTCTGCTTCCACGAGAGAGAAAAGAAAATAATGATATTTTAGTTAGTTTTCTGAAAATTCGGTTCGAATCTGCAAAATTTAAAAAGACAGATTATTTTACAAAAGCTCAAAATTAATGAAATTTTTTTATGCAAATTGGCCGTTTATAAATGGACTTCACAATCGTACGTAGCTAAACAAATTGTGTATAAATAAATATAATGCTTTAAACCGCACGCAGCTAAAATACATATAATTATAATTACATATTTTTAATTATATGTATCTATAATTATATTTATATTGTATTTATAATTAGGGTAAACTTCAAGTATCCCCCGTGGTTTCACACTTTATCACTTTAGTACCTTGTGGTTTAAAATATATCAAGTTAGCTCATGTGGTTTCGCACTTTCTCACTTTAGTATTCTGTGGTTAAAATGTATCAAGTTAGTATCCTATGGTTTTATTTTTCTCTTTTTATTATTCATTTTACATATTTTTTTTGTTAAATCAGTGACAAAGTTAAAACTAAAGGGTACTAAAGTGAATATTCGATAAATCTAGATAAGATATCTAAAGTTTTTTGTATATAAGTTAACGAAATATTAACGGAGGAAAAAAAAAAAGCAACGATAAAATTAAAACTAAATGGTATTAAAGTAAATATTCGATAAACCAAGGTAGGGTATCTGAAGTTTTTTTGTATATAATTTAACGAAATATTCACAGAGGAGCCGATGAAAAGAAAAGAATAAAATCACATAGTATTAAATTGATGCACTTTAAATCACATGGTACTAAAGTGAGAATGTGCGAAACCATAAGATATTAAATTAATGCACTTTAAATAATAGGGTACTAAAATAAAAAAAATAAAACCATAGAAATAGTATTTGAAGTTTTTTCTTATAATTATATGTAATTAAACCGTCTCTCTAATTTAACAAGAATCCTTAAACAAGGAAAACAGACTTCTTCTTTTTTTTTGAGAGAGATAGGTAGCACGCTACTCGCTTCGTTTATTTCATTTAGAAATAAATTTAGCTGGAAATATAAATCTACTAGGATAACTTGAAACTTTCGGTATCAACCACCAAGCTTCGGTAAGGAAAACAGCCCTGATGCATCTCTTTAGCCTTTGTTTGGCTGGGGATTAAGGGGTGGAATAACCCCTTAATCTCCATATTATTTCTAAACACCCCAAAAAATGGGTGGGGTTAGCTAATCCCACCTCAAATGAGCTATTCCGAATTAGCTAATCCCACCTAACCACAATCAAATACTATTTTTTATTCATAATAATCTACTATTTTTTTTATCCCATATACTCAAACCAAACACTATTTTTTACTATTCTGAACTAACTCCAACCCCCAACTAAATATAAATATATTTTAACTTTATTTTAACCTTGAACTTAATTATAGTCTGAAATAATTAGTTTTTTCTTAATCCGAAGCAAACGGTAACTTACAATTTATATGGAGTTACACAGCATGTATGCAAAAAAGATCCTTCGATGTGACTGCAAGGGATTAAACTATATATTAGATCCAGCAAGATCTGGGAATGCCAGATCGGATCCGAGGGATGTGATGGGGGCATCCTGAAAAGATCCCGCAGCAGCAGAGATAGAGAAAAAAATCTAAAATGCACTAGTTATATCATGAATATAATATTTTTAATATTTTTTAAAAAATCATCTGTCATTATTAATAAAAAAAAATATTTTTATTATATTTTTTTTTTTCGAGAAAAGAGATATGATTTGTTTGTTACTAATAACGTGATGCAAGTGTAATATAGAAAACTTTCTCGAAGAGAAAGAGCGAAATATGAGTATAATCTTTATAAATACGTTTAGAATATATAAAAATTATGAATTATTTTGATTTGACTATATAATTTTTTAAAAATTTTAATTTTATTATTTAAATTTTCAATTTGTTTGATTTAAATCGATGAATAATAATTCGGTTTTAGAATTTATATGCGTTGCTTATTTTTAAGAATTTAGTTAATATACTTTATAGAATTTTCGTAAGTATAAATTTATTAAAGTAAATAATTAGCTTAAATTTTAAAATCAAAGTTTCGTTGACTAGCTGAAAACAAATAAACTGCGATGTTGGATAATAAAACTAAAATTTTGAATGATTTAATAATCAATTCAAAATAATTTATAGTTGAGATAAGTTTTGAATGTTGTTACTTTTTTTTTTTTTTGCTTTTATTTATTTATGTGTGTAGGCTATAATAGACCCGATCCGAGCCTACGTTGGGCTGGTGTTGGTTTGGTTGAACCCAATAATCTTATTATATTTTGAACAATATTATTTGTACATCTAAAATATAAGTGCAAAATTTATATATGAATTAGACTTTCAATGACTGTAATTTATCTATTATATTAACTTTTTTTATGAATCTTTTAATTCATTGAATACAAGGGTGTAAAGTGTTCATCTCTACAGAGTGCACATCTAGCAGTTTTTTATATATATTTTTTGTTCTCATTTTGTTATACTTCTAGTTATCGTTTGGTTCGGGGATAAGCAAAAAGTGGGTATTCCAGAGACATGTATAAATTGAGGTATAAGCGGGGATTAGATCAATTTTGCGTT
Source organism: Ananas comosus (assembly GCF_001540865.1). Taxonomy (NCBI): domain Eukaryota; kingdom Viridiplantae; phylum Streptophyta; class Magnoliopsida; order Poales; family Bromeliaceae; genus Ananas; species Ananas comosus. Next base: position 11,612,838 of record NC_033634.1, on the reverse strand, counting down.
TAGATAAAAATTGAGTTATTCCTGGGAATAAAAAAATAACGTTTGGTGAGGTAAGATGGAATAAGATTTAAAGTGGGTAGTTATAAATAAAAATTAATAATATTATCACTTTTTTATTTATATTAGAATTTAAATTTTTATATTTTATATTTATATTTTAAAATTTAAAATTTTAACTTTTAAATTTCAAATTTTGAAATTAAAATTTAAAATTTAAAATCTCAAATTTTAAATTCAAAATTTAAATTTTAAATTTCTAACTTTAAATTTAAGATCAAATTTAAATTTGAAAAAAAAATAAATTCAAATTTAAAATTTCAAAAATTTAAAATTTCAAAATTTAAATTTAAAATTTAAAATGTGGAATTTAAAATTATAAACTTTAATTTTGAGATTACAAATTTTAAATTTTAAATATAATTTATTATAATATTTTAAATTTTAAATTTATTTAAATTTTAAATTTTAATTTATTTTAATATTTAAATATAATTTATTATAAAATTTATTATAATATTTAAATATAAATAATATGTATTAATATAGCACAATTAATAATTTTATAATAAAATAATGTATTATAATATATAATATATTATATTTATATAATTTAGTTTTAATTTATTTTATAATTTTAATTAAGTTTGAAATTAAGAATAGGAATAGCACTATTCCACCAAAATAGTGGAATAGTAAAAAGCTTGCTATTCCGAGATAACCGGGAATAGCAAGCTTTGACCGGAATAAAATATTCCGGTAAAAAATGATCCCGTTTGGTGGAATAGCGGGGATAACTTAAGTTATATAATTGTTAAGGGTCCGTTTGGCCGTTCAACGTAAAAATATGAAAAATAATTTTTTGTAAAAAATAATTTCGGTGGAAGAAAAATGTTATGTTTTATAGTGTTTGGTTTATAGAAAAAAAATAGTTTTTTTATCAATATTTATTTAGTTGGAAAAAAATCACATTTATTTGGTCTGGTGAAAAAAAAAAATGAAAAATTTTTTACGCACCTTAAGTTTTCGTTTTCCATCGAAAAACAACGGAAAACGAGAACTTCAATTTTCTCCTAAATCCATAAAAATATTTTAACAAATTTTATTTTTACATCAAACCGAATAAATAAAAAATTATTTTTTATACCGAAAATAATTTTTCGATTCATTTTACGCGAACCAAATGCCACTTATGCAAACTAAAATTCAATTATAAAAAAATTAAATTTAATATCTATTTATACCTATCTATTAATCTCTAAATATATATAGCTGCCGTAGCGTAACCATATTTTTTTAAAATTTTTTCTCTTTTTTTCTTTTACATAGGCCCATCTACTCTCTTTTCATCTTCTTTAAGATGTTTTTCTTTCTTTTCTACATAGCCCCATTTACTCTCCCTCTCTTCATCTTCTTTGAGATGTTTTTGTCATTCTTTTAAGAGTTACATTTATTTTGATTTTTCTTATTGCCGCTTCTTCTTATATGAATCGTTTCCTTTTTTTTTATTAAGAATTGTATTTACTCTTTTTTTAAAAAAATTGTTCTTTGTTTTCTATTGTATTTACTTTCTTTTTTTCTCATTCTTTTAAAAGCTACATTTATTTTGATTTTTCTAATTACCTCTTCGTCTTATAAAATCAAATTGCCTTTTCGTCTTATATGGGCCATTTCTCTATTTTCTTAAGAATTGTATTTACTTTTATTTTTTCAAAAAATTGCTCTTTACCTTCTATTGTTTTTTTTTTTTTTTTATCAGTTGCCCTTTACCTTATGTCTGTAAAAGATGAGATCGGAGAGATGGAAGGATAGGGGCTCAACATCCTACCTCATAAGAGGTAGAATGTCTACAAATATAAGAATCGCAAGAAAGTCCACTATAACAATGAAGTTGCGGCGTAGGAGTAGCTCAAGCGTGAGCAATCTCACCGCTATGGTGCTGAGCTCCACTTTGGATGTCCCGCCAAGCCCATGGTCTTGCCATTGCCCTCTCATCTTTCTTTTCCGCCACCGCTGTCACTGCGACTGCTGTGCTGGAAGAGGTGGCGGCGCCCTTCGATTCATGGCACATCAACCTCTTCGACGGTGTCCTGAATTTCGTCTTCTTTATCACCTAAGACGAGGGCAAAAGGTCGCTGAGAGGTAAGGAGGGAGCCGACATGACTCCAAGAACTTTTAAAAGGCGGCAGATGGAGAAAGTATAATACTACCGAATAAAAAAACTGTATTATTTTGTTATCAACACTAAGTATTATACTCTAAAATAGTATATATAATGCTACGATTTCATAAATAATTTTATATTGAGATCTTTCAAAGTTGCAAGTTACTGCGACGAGAACGACCACTCAAATTCGTCCAATTTTTAAGATAAATAGTAAATCTTATTTTCTCTTTTTTTGGATTGAAAAATAGTAAATCTTTGGGCCTTTTTTGCAAATAGCCCCCTGACAAATTTTATTTGCGAAAATAGCCCCGTCCAAAAATTATTTGCAAAAATAGCCCTGGCCCTGCCACGCCAGCGCCACGTCAGCGCCACGCGGGCAGGGCGGGGGCCAGGTGGTTAAATTGAACACGGCGATTCGTTCACCGTGTTTAGACACGGTGAACCAATCACCGTGTTCATTGTATTACTCCCACCCGCGGTAGGGTTGCGACAATACATTAGACACGGTGAATGGTTCACCGTGTCTAAACATGGTGAACTGTTCACCGCGTTTAGACACGGTGAACTAATCACCGTGTCCTTTACTTCCATATTTGGCCAAATACGGCTTAGACTTAGCCATTTTCGAAGGTTTAGGATTTACAAGACTTAGCCATTTTCAGGGTATAGGGTTGTATAGGACACGGTGAATGGATCACCGTGTCCAATACAAATGCATTGGACACGGTGAATGGATCACCGTGTCCAATACAAATGCATTTGACACGGTGATCCATTCACCGTGTCCAATACAACTACCCGCCCCGGCAAAAATTTTGCCGCACAAAAATCAATACAAGATTCAATACAAGAATATAATAAATATACTTATCAATACACATCACAACACATCACAACATCACAAAAGTAATACACATCACAACATCACAAAATTAATACACATTACAACATCACAATCAATAGAATCTCAATAATATAATCAATACCAAATAATCAAAACAGAATATACAAAATAAATGCAAGTTATACAATAATATATAAATATAATATCATGTTCTCCTCCCTCGACCTCCTCGACCACGTCGCCTACCACGTCCGCGACCACGACCAACATCATGCTCATCAAAAGGCTCCAAGATCTCCAACTTGTCTAGATGCTCTATAGCAGCACCCTCAATAACCGGCCGTGGAGGAGCTGAAAATGAGGGCTGATCTGGCCGTGGAGGAGCTGAAAAGGAGGGCTGATCTGTACGGATAGACCTCGATCGCCGTCGACGCCTAAAATAAACAATATCACCTGCTCGAGCTGGATCCTGCGGTACTGGTGCTGGTGGCTCCTCTATAGGTGATGATGGCCTCGGTGGACTATATACGGGTGCATGGCCGGACGACGTCGATGCTCTACCATAGTCTGCTGGTCCTGGAGGTACATAGTGTGGAAGCGTAGGTAAAGTCTCCAAAACTGCTTCCATCTGATCGGCGACCTGTGATAGGGTAGTTAAGACTCCACCTCCTGAAATATCGGGCAGGACATGTCTGATCGTATAATATGATCTCTGCACGATATCGACCTGAAATAAAAGCACAATAAAAAAAGATTATACGAAATTTTCTTGTATATATAAAAATTAATATAAAAAGATATTATATATTACAATCATACCAATACTCTCTCGACGTGCCCACGTGGCCGATACGCGAGTGGTGGCCGCTGTACAGGTGTAGAGATCCACCTCCTAGTTATCGTCCAATACTACTGCATATAAACAGCGGTAGCTCGTATCGGATCTGGATCTATCTCTGGGGCCACCTCTACTATATCTATCAAACTACCATTCCAACGCTGAATGTATGAAGTGTCGTATGCCGCCCAATCCTCATCTGCTCTACCTTGTGAATTGATGCGAGGTATGACAAGTACTGCATCAGGTATATGCTGTAATAGCCCAAACTGTCGCAGCACACGATCGGGATGATGGAGCTCAATAATGTGGAAGCAGACTAAGATAGTCCTCGATTGCTAAACGTGGAACCCGGCCAGACAAAAAGATGGGAGCGTCTCTAAAACAGTGTCGTCATAAGGCCTCCATGTAATCTATTTGTGAAAAATAAATATGATTAGTTATCAAAATTAAACTATATTGCGACTCGTGTTTCGAAGAAAAATTAAACTATATTGATCTCGTTTTTCGGCGCTACATTGTAAATGAACTACTTACGCTGCTTGATATATGACTAAAGCTTAAGTCATGAGGGGTATCATTTGATTAATAATCAGAGTTAGTTCTCCACGCTTGTGAACCCAAATGCTGATATATGTAACTATTGTAGCTAAGCCTTGATACAACCTTGATACAAGCTTAAGTCATGATATATGTAACTATTGTAGTTTTATTTTAATTAACAACTAATTTTTTTTCATACGAACAACTAATTTCTTTTTATGGTGAAAAAAATTTTCAAACTAAAACAAAATTTCAATCCCAAAAACTTAAAATTGGATACAAAATTCGACAGATTGAGTAACTTTTATTTACCTGAGACTCTAACTGCTGATCCAGCTGATCACGATAAAACTCAATGTCAGTAGTCCTGACATTATCCCGAAAAACCAGCCTGGTATTCCACCTGATTCATTTATATCATATTAGTTATGAATAAATAATATATACAAAACTTAAAATGAAAAATTACTTACCGACACCCCAGAGGCATGTCGACAAGCGTAGGCTGTGGTCCTACTACCTCAGGGCGGCCTATGTGCAGGTGATCCAATGCCCATATCTATATAAAAATAACATTCTTGTTAGAAATGGAAAGAATAACCATGACTTAAGTAGAAGTATAGTAAGGGTCCGTGTCGCAAATTGTACCTGAACTAATGTCCCAAAACAACAATACTCGACCTTTCCCCTGAGGCAAGCATTTTCTAGGGCGTGATAAAGATGAGCTAGCGCGGCTGCACCCCATGCCAACCCACCACAAAGGTCAAAATCCTCTAGATGTGGCAACCATTTCAAATGCACCCTATTCCCGCTTGAATTTCGAAACAGACTACAACCTATCTGAAATAGTATATATGCTCTCGCCGTAGCTCTAACAATAGCAGGAGGTGCGTCTAAGGGGATATCATGGAACTGCTGATATAACCAGTCTATCTTGATCTCACCACCCTTAATATCCTGCGAAACCACCCCGAGAAGTAACCCGCAGAGCTCTGCCCACTGATAGGATCCCCCTCCAGTCACAGCCCTACCATCGACGGGGAGTCCCGTAATAACTGCGACGTCCATCAATGTAATACTCATCTCTTCATGTCGCAAATGGAAACTCTGTGTTTCTCGCGGCCACCTCTCGACTAATGCTCCCAATAACGACTGATCGAGCTGTAGGCGACGCAATCGTGAAACGTAATAAAATCCTGCTCGTCGCAATAATTCCAACACCGCAGGATGCTCGCACTGCCATCTGTTCAATTTACGGCCATGCTCCGTAAATTGAACAGGAGAATATCTCTGCATGATTGTCAAAGCCAGCTCAAAATTAGTACATAAGTTAAAGAAGATCTAGATAAATTTGAAATGTTTTAAAAAAATTCACCTCCTCTCTGATCAATGTAGATCTATGTCGTGGCTGCTCAGTCAGCACGGATGTATCAATAGGTCCCGGTTCGTCATGATCGTCCATCTGAAATTCGCTTAAAAAAAAAACTGAGTTAGAAACAACATGATGTAACATTAGTGCATAAGTATAAAAGATTAAAGAAGTTAAGTGTCATATTCATATAGAAAAACCTATCGACGACGCCTCTCGGTTCTTCTTTGCTGATTTTCAGGACAAGTGCTTTTATAATGTCCAGACTGTTTACACATACTACACTTGCCCTTCCTATTCCCACTGGCTTCATCCATAACATTACGGATACGCGTAAATCTGGGTCGTCCCTTTTTTCTTCTCCCGTGTGGTGGCACTATAGGGGAATCATATGACACGATCCAATAACGGCGATCGGGTACGGGGTTGAACTGCGGTTCATAAGTCTTACAATATGATGCGACAGTATACCAAGGAGAACATAAGCCATAATAATCTATGTTCATGTGTGATGAACTACAACATGACAAAATGTGTGAACAAGGGATTCCTGTGAGTTGCAAACACAAACATGAACATGTAGAACTGCTTCCATTGATAATCACTTGGTATTGATCATCACCCCCAGTAAGTATGTCGAACATGTGAAATGCAAATCGTCGAACTGTATATGCTCTAGCACTTCTCATCCGGCTATTGATGGTGTTTTCAACATTCGATACAAATTGCGTAGACATTGCAGCGCCCTCCCCTCGATGTTTTAGAAAGAATTCTACCACTTGATGAAATGTTGCCATCACAAAAGTTGTAATTGGTAAGGCGCGAACTCTCCTCAACACCCCATTTAAACTTTCCGATCGGTTAGTTGTCATAATACCAAATCATCGACCACCATCAAAAGCTTTAGCCCAGTATGTCCTATCGTTATGAAGATTGTGAACCCAACGCCAAGCTTCTTCATCCATAGCCTTCAATTCTTCCTTTAATGCGTAATATTGCCGTTCTTCTGAAGCACTCCCAATTCGATAAAAAATTTTAAGTAAGTGTTTTTCTTTGAAATGAATATTCATATTGGCCTTCATATGTCGTAAACACCATCGATGCGCATGACCTTCAGATGGTGGGAATACAAGTGCAACGAGGTTCGCTAGGCCTTTAAAACGATCTGAAATTAGTGTAATAACTCGAGATCTTGTTATATACCTTCTTAGGCAACTTAAAAACCACTCCCAACTCGAGCCATTCTCCCCCTCACAAATTGCGAAAGCTAGCGGAAATAAACCACCATTCGCATCGACACCTGTGGCAATTAATGCGTGGCCTCCGTATTTCCCATACAGATGAGTAGCATCGATACTAAGTAATGGCCGGCAATACTCCCAACCATGAATCGACGGTCCAAAAGCCCAAAAGGCTCGTGAAAACATTCTCGTATTGCTCGCCACACTAATATACTCAATCTTTGTAATAGTTCCTGGATTTGTTGATTCCAACATAGAGAAGTATCGAGGAAGGTCGCAGTATGATTGCTCCCAACTACCGTATATAATTTGTAGTGCTTTATTCTGTGCCCGCCAAGCCTTGCTATATGATATGCTAACGTGTAACTCGCTCTGAACTCGAGCTTGAATTTCCATCGGACTCATTGTAAGCCTTGCCTTCAGTGTAGGTAGTATAAATTGACATATGAAAGATGATGTGCAGTTTCGATGTCTTGTATTTAGAATTGGAACCAAACAAGTGTGCGGACCTTTATAAGTCTTTACTTTAAAAAATGAACTACCTTTCGGTTGAGAGGCATGTAATCTCCAAGGGCAAGAATCGACCACACATCGCACAGTATATCTAGTTGTATTTGACTTAACAACTTTAAGCTGCACATTATGTGCAATGTGCCAAGCGTCCAAGGCCCTTACTAGCGATGATTTATCAGAAAAAGTCCGATTAGCCCATGCTTCATCACTTGGAGGACCCTGATCAATATTTTGTTCACTATATGCATCAACAACGCTTTGATTAATTAATTCATTACCCAGGACAAACCGTTGTCGTTGATCTTCAAATTCCACGAATTCCACCGGGTCCGGTACATCTTCGTTGTTGGCATTTGAGTTTTCAATCCATTCAACACCTTCATCTCGAATGGCGCATGCGAGGGCATTCAAGCCACCGTCATGATCAGGATCCAAAGAACACGCAACAAAGGACTCCTCGTCATCACTAGAATCAGCATCAATTCGCCCTTGATCCTCTTCATCAGTTTCACTAACATACTCCTCATCACTTCTACTTACGTCCAATAGATCAGTTGTAGTCACTCCCCGATTGGTCCATTCACGATGAGTACATGATGGATCTTCATTTTGATAAGGAGGGATAGTATTTCTTACTGGCCAAGCCGACCATTGATGAATACTAGATGGTCCTGGACCTTCATCTACATAAGGAGGGTTAGTATTTCTTACTTCCCAAGCCGGCCATTCATGAACACTAGATGATCCTGGACCTTCATCTACATAGGGAGGGCTAGTATTTCTTTCTTCCCAAGCCGGCCATTGATGAACACTACATGATGGACCTTCATTTTGATAAGGAGGGATAGTGGTTCTGACTTCCCAATCCGTCCATTCGTGAACATAAGATGATGGTCGTGGACTTTGATAAGGAGGGACAGTAGACCTGTAGAGATATATAAGATTAACTATTCACATTGATTTTTTACGTAACTAAATCATACAATCACCTACCACTCATTTTGATCAACCAACGGAGACGGATCCATCACAGCAGATGGCAATGCTGCACTAACTGGCTGAGATGGAACTCCAAACTCTCTGAAACACTTACAAGACAAAGTTATTAATTTCGCGCACCTAAACTAATTGAGAAATCACGAAAAAGATTTATAAAGATCATTACTTTATACCTTGATGTACGACCTCGTTCGCGATTGACGTAATTCCTTTGATCATTGCGGGTACGACACATTTCCGTTTGATAAACGGTATTTGGACGGTCGTGTGCCGTCGACCCATCTTTCTCCACGTATAATTTTATACATCCATGGAACGGAAATATACTCATCACGCCAGATAGTGTATTGTCATTTGATACGTTAACAAATTCCCATTCGCCTCCCATTGGACATTTCACCGTGATGCGTAGACGGTCTTCCACTCGATCATAATTAGTAACATTGTATATTTCCATCTCTAAATCCCGAAATGAGATATTGCGTCGGACCGCAACCAATTCTTTACGGCCACCAATATATCGTGGTACATTATTGTTCTCGACAAAATTTCCGTCCCAATGGATATAGAAAGGAACAATGTCGCCAGATATAGAGTTCTAAAGTAATATATTAACATGTAAAAAATTATTAAACTTAAGACATATCACATTTCTAACATATAACAAAAGAGAGGGTAAAAAGATGGTATTATCTTTGTACAAGCACGGTCGGCGCGACTACTTTGCCAATTAAGAACGCATGAATGATCTGTGACAAAGAAACCGAGACCAATCAGTGAAAGAGGGGGGGGGTTGCCAGTGGAAATGCTTCTCACTGTGAGAAGCCACTGTGAGAGTGCANGGCCACAGAGGGAGCGAGCGAGAGAGAGAGAGAGAGAGAGAGAGAGAGAGTTGAGCTAAAATACTCTAGCGCTAGAGAGAACGAGGAAGGAAGCTACCTCGGGCAACAAAGGGCGGGGCGGCGGCGGCGTCGGCGGCGGCGTCGGCGGCGGCGTCGGCCAGAGAGAGCGAGAGAGAGCAAGAGGAAGAGGAAGAGAGCGAGAGAGAGAGAAATCGAGAGAGAGAGAGAGAGATCGAGACACACAGAGTTCGGGGGGAGGGGGTTGTGTTCAAAAAGAACACGGTGAATGGTTCACCGTGTCTAAACGCGGTGAACCAATCACCGTGTTCAGACACGGTGCAATGCATTACAGAACCAATCGCCGTGTTCTATACATTACCCCGCCGCCGTGTTCTATGCATTACCTCGCACCCGCGTGAGGTTGTGTGATAAATTAGACACGGTGAATGGTTAACCGTGTCTAAACGCAGTGAACAGTTCACCGTGTTTAGACACGGTGAACGAATCACCGTGTCTAATGTCATACTAACACCCCGCCGCGGGCGGGATAACACAATGAACACGGTGATTGGTTCACCCTGTCTAAACACGGTGAACCAATTGCCGTGTTCAACTTAGCCACCTGGCCCAGGCCCTGCCCGCGTGGCGCTGACGTGGCGCTGGCGTGGCAGGGTCAGGGCCATTTTTGCAAATAATTTTTAGATGGGACTATTTGCGCAAATAAAATTTTTCAGGGGGCTATTTGCAAAAAAAGCCCTAAATCTTTTTGTGCATATTTTATATTATATATATTTTTAAAATTTATAAACTATGAAAAATGATTTTCAACATGAAAAGACCCGCATACAAAACGAAATCAAGTAATCCCTTAAAACGCACGCGCGCATACACTTCTCTCTACGCGCACGCAATATCCACCGTCCGATCATCGTGATTTCGTACGACGCCCTCCGTTTCATCGTCCTACAAAACCTTCTATGCGGACGGGAGCGCAGCCTCTTCGGTGATTCGATTTTGTGGGGTCGGTGGGGCCAATTGTGTGGGCCCCGGCGTGGTTTTTCTCGTAATTATAGGCTCGACGCGAGGGTAAAATAGTAAATTCACTGCTCCTATCATCATCCCGCGTCTCCACTATTTACTATAAACTGTTGTAATAGTTCAAAAAAAAAAAAAAGAGAAGCGAAGCCCTCGTCTCCGATTCAATTCGTTCTAGGTATTTTTATATATTTTCTTAATCTACATCTCTCCTTTTTCTTCTTCTTTTTAATCTCTTTCTTATTTATCCTGTTTTGTGTTTTGAGTTTGGATTTTACTTCTTTATTTTTTATTTTTTATTTAAAAAAAAAGATAGCACGCTATCCATTTCTCTCATTATTTTTTACTTACACTAATTATTTTTTATTTTTTATTGAGGCGATTAAAGGACACTTTTGGGTTTCACTTTTTTTTTTATTTCCAGAAAATTTCTAGGTTTTTTTTTTCCCCTTGGAAAATGTGATAAAGGAGAAGTTTTCTAGGGTTTTGATTCAAAAGAGTGCAGATAATGAACTTGAACGATGTTTTGATGCGTTCTTACGTTTGTTTTTTTTTGTGGGGTTTTGTGGGGTTTTTCTCACAATTTGGTGAGGGTTTTATAGTGTTCCTCTTCTTGAATAGAGTAATTTAGGGTTTAAGACTTAGGGTTTAGGACCTTGTGATCGTTGCTTTAATTATTTTGTATTACGTAATTGCTGCAACATAACATACATTGATCACTCTTTAAGATGTTTGTTTGCTCCTCCGTTTACTGTTTCACTAGCGGTGGTTGGTGATCGGGCTCGGTCGAACATCGAGGATGCTGAGGATTTCGAGGTCAGTTTGTGTGTGCAAATTGAGTGTCGCCAATACGAGAATGTTGATATGCACTTGTGGAGTTGCTAGAAAAGGTGGAATATGAAAGGATTATAAAACACACAAGTTGAATTTGGAAGTTATAGATGATAAGTTTCGTGAAGTTGGCATCTTTTTTGAGACTTGCAGTGGAAGTAAGAAAGAGTTGCAAATGCTGCTCGGAAAAAATTGTCTCTTTCTGTAGTAATTTTTTTCAAAATTCTCATATAGGATATTTTGATAGCATTTTTCCGAAGTAGGAACCGATTATTGGCTAGGGAGAATGGGGGAGGGTGATGGAATGGTTGTACATTGTGAATGAGTGAACAAATTTAAGTAATTGCAGTGGAAACATGAATGAAAAATTAAGAGAAAAAGGAGAGGCTGCTAATATTTAATGAGAAAAAAGAGGAAAGGAAAAACTGATAGAGAGATAGAGAAACTAAGACTCTTTTTTTAAGACCATCTAATAAGAGAGGGTTGCAAAGTTTTATTCATATGCGCTTTATGTCATGCCCCAATAGTTCTACGTTGAATGGGAAAGGAATTGTAAATAAGAATAGGGAAAACTTCAAAAACCCCCCCTGTGGTTTCGCACTTTTTCATTTTAGTACCCTATGGTTTAAAGTGTATCAAGTTAGTATCCTGTGGTTTCGCACTTTCTCACTTTAGTACCCTGTGGTTTAAAGTGTATCAAGTTAGTACCCTGTGGTTTTGTTTTTATATCAAGTTAGTACCCTGTGGTTTTATTTTTTTTATCAAGTTAGTACCATGTGGTTTTTAAACCACAGGGTACTAAAGTGAGAAAGTGCGAAACCACAGGGTACTAAAGTGAGAAAATGCGAAACCACAGAGTACTAAATTGATACACTTTAAACCATAGGGTACTAAAGTGAAAAAGTGCAAAACCACAGGGTACTAACTTGATACACTTTAAACCATAGGGTATTAAAGTGAGAAAGAGTTAAACCACAAGGGGGTCAAACCACAAGTTACTAGTGCTAATGGGCTAGGTTGTTACACTCTATGCTGTTTTCTAAACATAATAGGACTATTAAATCTCCTATCATGCTATCTCTTGTAATTACAAGTTCAACATTCAAGAAAAAGATTGGCCAAGCTAGAAAGTTTGAAATTTGGTAGAAGCTTGGTGAATCCGAAAAAAGTTCAAAAGTAGTTGGTTAGTTAAACCTAGGTGACACTTCTTCAGGACACGGGATACAACATGATTTTGAGCATGGCGACTCGGCAATTTTGGAATACCAAGGCCCATGACAAATAAATGCCAAAGTTTCAAAAAGCACCATGCACGACATGCAGGCGGTTGACTGATTGCATAGCGCACATGCGGTTTGAGGTGCATATGCATTTAGCCATTAAAATTAATGAAAAATGTATATAGCTTAAAGTAATATGTAGTACTCAACTTACGTACTTAGGATTGTATGAATGCATTATAACTTAGCTAAAATATAAGGCGTACTGTCAAATATAGACTATGAAATAGCATCACAAAATTGCCAGACGGAAGTCAAGAAAGAGATAGCTAACAGTATTACACTAATTATGCTAAAGAAATAAAAAAACATACAATAAATAATATTACGCTGCTAATATGCGGCCCAATATGCGGACTAACTGCATATATTGCCGCATATCGATGTGAAGTGTGTTTAAGTCAGTGAATCGCATATGCGGCCACATAGACTACTTTTAAAACTATGTTAAATGTAATAATAATTAGGAAATATGCAAATTAATGCATTCTCATTGTGTTCCTAAAATAGAAAATAATAATTCCATGATAATATCTTCACCTATAGAAATCTATCAATCGTCCTTGATTGGCAGATGTATAATGTTGAATGTTAATAACTATAATTATTGAGAATTTAAAACATGTATTTGATTCAAAGAATTAGCCATGTATAACAACTAGAATATTTATGTTAACTCTCACATAAAACACTATATAAAGTGGAGTGGAAAATCGACAACATGTAATGTTACAATTTTTTTTTCATTTTTTGTATATGAGACATGTAATCAACAAGTTCTAAATATAGATAGATATGCACGATTATGAGGGACATGCAACGGACGCATGTTGGTCTCACAACAAGTGAAATGATAATAGTGGACACAGTGGACAGTTGACGGACATGTAATCTATAGTGTTCGGCTAGGACATATGTCTAATATTACACAATTTAGACATGGCAACATTTTCCAAGCATTCATGTTTCTTAGAAGAAGACTCAGCTATATATTACTGAAAACTAAGTATGTAAAAATTTATTATGTTATTATGTAATCTCCTTACGTTTTTAGATTATAGAAAGGTTAGAAAGATAATGCAGAATCAATTTAGCAACAGATAATTCTTAACTTTTTTACTAGTAATATATAATGTATAGTATATTTATATTTCCTTGTGATTACAATAATTTTGGACTGGAAAATGATTTGGAAAATATTTTTCTGAAGCCAAAGTTTGTTACTATTTGAAATTTTTCAGAAAATTTGAGAACTTTATAACAGTGGTCCTATCAAATCCCATTGTATATTTTTTTAATGTTGTTAACTCTTTTTAACTCCTGTAAAGGAAAGAAGATTAGTGCTATCTTGAAGATCTATTCTTTGACCCAAAAGGAAAGGATCCTACGTCTTATGTCTTAATATGAGGAATAAAAGATTTCTTTAATAAAAATAATAGTAATTGTCTGTCCCTATTGGACTTTCCTGTAGAACCGACCATGATAGTGGCTCGAGACTCGAGTAGAGGGTGACTGATTTAGTAATTCCCCACTTTCTCCAAATTGCATACTGAGTGAAATTGGTTAATCAGGAGTCCATTGGAAGCTTTTCTTAAGGATATCAATTACGAGCTTGTTGACATTAATTAGATTCAAAGTGCATTTGTTCATATTCAAGTTGAGAAGATGCGTAGTGCTCAAATATGCAAAATTTTGATTTACAACTTGGTTTACAGGCTCCAATCTGTTCTATTTGTTCTCATTGTGTCATTCGGTTACAGTTCTATGGTTTTTGGAGGATGAGCTCCCAATATAGTGTTGAGCCCCATTATTATCCTATCATTTCAAAGAATGAGCTTGGTTGCACCATGCTTAAAGCAATGCACCTTTTAGTGCTAGACATGCTTTTGAAGGGCCCATTTTAAACACCACTCAAAACTTAAGATCATCTTATTTGCGGTTTCTAATCCTATAAGACACTGATTCGATGCTTTATTTGGTGTCGCAGGTGAAAGCATGAGCAGAATGTTGAACTTAAATGAGCCCCCTCTTTCCGAAGGTGAGAGTATTTGTTACTCTTCGTGGTTCCTTGGATTCCTCTGCTTATCTCATTTTATTTGATTTCTAGGAAACTATGGAGTTTGCTATCTGGTGAGTTTAAATTGTTATATGCTTGTTTTGTAGATGGGCCTATGCGATATATTTTGCTCCAGAAAGATAACAAGCCCATTTGCCGCACAAAGTCTTTCAATCTTCCATTTGATGTGTACGTTTTGCTGATTTTAGTTTATTTTTATTCTGCATAAGACCTTTTGTTTGCCTCTATGACATGAATCTTGTTGTATCAAATTGTTCCATGCTTTATGTGACAATTTGCATCAGTGCACTCCTTGTTAAAGGAATCTCTTGATGCTGTAGCTGACTTTGTACGGTATTGCTGTAACTACGTTTGTTATTGGTCACTGTATCAAGAAATATGATAGCAAAGTTTACATATTCTAGTAGAGAGACAGACTAACAATACACTTTTCGTTGTTGAAACAATTCTGTGATATATTTGACACAGCAGTTGCTGATTTCTTATTGCTTCTGCAGCCCATTGACTTGGTCTATAACGAAATTTAGACCAAGCGAGATACTTAGTAACGGGAGATTTCCAAATTTCCGGTTATATCCAGACCCTGAAAATTCTCACCAGTCCTATGAGTGGGGAGCTTTTCTGAATTTTCTTTGGAAGCATCAAAGGGTGAGTTTTCTTTTCCATGAACAGGAATTTTTAAAGTTTGCAGTTCATTATTATTTTTTTGTAGTTCCTCAAGTTTCTTTTAATGTTTGCAATTTTATTTTATGAAGGCTGGGCTTGTGAGTTCTGAGTACTGCAGGTTTTACATACTTGCTCCTGATGAATTCCCTGAATTTTCACATGCTATAATTTTATATCAGACAGAAAAGCCAGGTCTCGTATGTAATCAACAGAACACAGGAACATCAGGTAATAGTACTTTCTGCAAAGTGCCTGTGATGATTGGCTGTCTGTTTGAAAATCAAGCAGAGTCTGTTTGAAAATCGAGCAAGAATTCCTGTATTGGCTTATCTCACTCCACCTGTATAAGTGCTTTTGTTGTATAAAACTTGTTACCAGTTTAATTTTGTTTGTATCATAATTATAACTTGTACCCTTGCCATTGTATTTCTGTTGCTCGGGGGCTTTTGGTGATTTTCTTGGTAGGAGTTTTGAATCGTATCCTTTCTTCACAGTTAATAGTTTACATTTTTTCGTCACATAAGTTGCTGATATGTCCATGTCTTTTTGTTGATTTTTTAAAATGAATTGGAATGCAACTTGTGGAAGTGAAACAAATGGTAAACAATTTGTTTTTTTGACCTTAAAATCTCAGGTCAGCTGCATAATGATCGTAGGATCTGTACCAGAAACTTCATTCAAACTTCTAGCAGAAAAGAACAAATAAGACATGCTGACCGCTCTCCAATAAAATTGCCTTCCCCACCAGAGGTGGTCATGCACCGTAGAGATTCTAGACATCATTTGGGAGAAGAGATTGTTGATAATGGATTTTTAAATATGTCTCGAATCGGTGATGTTCCTTATTCTATGAATGTACTTCACCAGGCACCCAGAAAACCCTCTCCTTGTGAATCTGTAGAAGATGCTCCTAGCACTTCTCATCCAAAATCAGTAAAAAGGGCAGATGTTGTTAATAGAAATTTTGTCAAGACGGATCCAAGTTACCTAAGAACTCTCAGTCAGACTCATGCTGGATGGATTTTTGGAGCAATAGCTGAGCTCGTTGACAACTCCAGGGATGCTGATGCATCCAGGTATAGCTGTAGTTTGTCTTTTGCACAAGCTAAAGATCTGATGCCTGTTTGTGTGCTTCTGTTTTACAATTCATTGCCAAATTTTTGTCCAGCAATTGCTTATCCTTATAGTTAACTGCTCCTAGTGGATTGTGGAAGTATTTTGTGCACTGCTTTTACAGCCTCTTCCATTTATCTCAGAAATCATGCTAAAATGGTCGTTTTGTTTTGTGTCAACAATTTAGTATATTTTCTATTTTTTAAGTGATGATGAAGCCTTTTGTTCCATTTTCGTATTTATATGCCTGTCGCTACTCTTGTTCATTTTTTTTGAGAAATAGATGATCGTGATTCTTTCAACCCTATAGTCTCTTTTGTGTAACTCCTTTTAACTCATTAACTGAAATGCTTTCTGTCCATCATATTGAGGTTTAAAGATTTGACTGAAAGTGCTTTTGGTGCTGTCCTTGCTTGGAAAATGAAGCAGTCAGTATTCTGCTTCTGCCAAACTTCCCAATGTCAGTTGACTTTGATGAGTGTTGGTCAATTTATCCACATTTGATTTGACTATATGCGAATAAAGAACTGTTTTGCTGCTTGGCATATTTTCTAGATTTCTTCATACCTTTTTTTTTATATTTAGTGCATCTATGGTAAGTATGTCGTCTTGAGAAGTCACTATAACTGTCCTCATCTTAGGAAGTTTCGACCTTTTTCCCTTGCTGATGTCTGACATGTATTTTGCTATTGCTCATTAAGTGTATGGTTCTCTCTTTCTCAAGGTTGGACATTTCTATTGAGTCTCTATATTCCAAGAAGGAAGGAAAGAGAGTACCTGTATTATCAGTCATTGATGATGGACATGGCATGTCTCATACTGAAATCATGAGAATGCTTTCTTTTGGTCACAAACAGCCAAATGAAGATGAACAGGATCGTATTGGAAGATTTGGCATTGGATTTAAGGTAAATAAGCTTATTTAAAATTGCCTTTTCTAACAGCTATTATGTAGTTTATGTGCTGCCTTTTGCAGGGGAGGAATATAACCTCCATCTTGCAAATCTGAGTATTAGCTTGCTTGGCATATGTATTCTTATCTCCAATATTGTAATGAAAAATCTAGATTGACCTGTGTTGTCTTCAACATTGATTTTCAACTAGAAGTTTCGAGTTATTATGTTAATAATAATGGAAGCTATAGATGGCACAGCTTTCTTGCTTCGGTAATTTTGACTTGTTTTGTTTCCTTGCAGACTGGGGCTATGAAACTTGGAAGAGATGCACTTGTTCTTACCCAAACTTCCAACTCCAGATCTGTAGCCTTGTTATCTCAATCTTATAATGAAAGCAAAGAAGTAAATTATGTCTTCTTCTATTCTAGCCATGGTTATTTAGTCTGCAATTAATACTTGATTTGTTTCCTTTGTAATTGTACTAAACAAGTAAGATGTTTCAAATTGGTGCAGAATCTTGAAATCCCTGTAATCACATATTCTAAGCAGTGCCAGTTCATGGAAGTGGATTTAAGTGTCCAGTCAGAAGTCTCCACAGAAATTAGTTTGAAGGCTATTAAGGAATTCTCACCTTTCAATGAATATTTTATTGGTGAGAAACTTGGACTATTTGGTGAAATGGGAACTGGGACGCAAATATACATATGGAACTTGGATAAATGGGGCTCTGATTATAGTCTTGAATGGTCCCAAAATACATCTGCCAGTGGTGACATATTAATTCGTTCTAGGAGAGTAAGATCACGCCCGGGGCAAGTAAGCCAGAAGGTAATCCGCATTATCATGAACTTTTGCTTTGTCTTGGTTGATTTCTTCTTACTGTGTTAGTATGAAAAGTATGGAATCATCAATTAATTTTATTAATTGGCTTGAACCCCCTGCTTTTCCATATACATGTAGAAGCAAGCTCGTGCGTAATGTGTAATGCCGTATTTTCCTTTTCCCTCCTCTTGATCTAATTGTATTACATATCCGAATCTAAACATGTAAATTCAGATTTTCCTATAGAAGAATGTGATTTCATCTTTTATTTCTTTCAATTTTTTTGTTCATTTTACTCTTTTTTTTTGTCTTAGCAATTGCAATGAACTTATCTCTATGTCACCTCTTGTGGGGTCTATAGGTACCGTTGGACTATTCTCTTCGGTTGTACTTGGAAGTCATTTTCTTAGATCCTCGAATGAAGATTTATGTCCAAGGTTCTCTGGTAAGTGGTCCTACTATTCTTCTTTCTATTATCCATTCAGTAAACTTCCCGTTTTTTGTTTTATTTACTTGATTTCTTCCCCCTCTGCCAGGTGAAATGCCAACCTTTGGCCAAATCACTAAATAAAACTGCTATAATATCTGGTGATGTAATGGGCAAAGCTATTCAATTAACACTAGGAAGAAGCAATATTGAATGGCAACGAATGAATTGTGGAATATTTCTCTATTGGCATGGCCGCTTGATTGAGGTGAGTACATCTTTGTGGCCAATAAGTGCACTCTATTTACAATGCTACATATTTTTCTCTTTCCTGTTCTTAATGTAACAACCTTTATAGTTTATATGAGTGCATTATGTTTCTCCTAAAAATAAGTGCAAACTAGAAAAAAGTTTATATTCCATAGAAAATAATGATACTGCAGCAAGAAAATTGAAACAAATAGCATATCTCAGTTTTGTTGAAGGGATAAATCATATTAAAAAATGCAGATCAATATGATATGAGGGGAAACTACTAAATGGAAAAAGCCGCTTGCCTTCAAACATGTTCTGCCAGGATTGGCTTTTTTGGTTCGCAGTGAAAACTATATTGATGTGCGTATGCTGGCAAATGCATGCATGCGCACATTTTCGTATTTATGGTAACAGTGGGCTACTATATATAGATTGTGGTTGACAATACTTCTGAGTTGAAATTAAAGTTAGGACATTGATATTGAAGAAACATACCATTAACTATTATCTAGATCCTAGACTAGTTGAATTGTCTTGAAACTAGAATTTGCTATTTATTGAATTCTTTTTCCTATATTTTGAAATTTGGAAACCTTCTTCTACATGTATTCTTCATATTTTGTCAAACTTTTCATTTGGGACTCTGCTGTTCAGCACCAAAGCCGGTGGGCCTCTAATTCCTGAATGTAGTATTCTATGTTTGAGTTAGATTTAACTAGTGTTATCAGCTTCTGTGCACATTATGGATAAGTTGTGCTTCTAGCTTCGTGCATTATTCTGAAGAATTACTTTTCTTACATTATACTGACTGCTTGTGCTTCCTATAATAGTTTTGATTATTATTCGATTTGTCTCTCCTTGTAGGCTTACAAGCGAGTAGGGGGCCAGATACATAATGCAGACATGGGAAGGGGAGTCATTGGAGTTATAGATGTGACAAATTTAATGGTATGATTTCAACGTGTGAAATTCCCTTTCTGAGCCCAGTCTTATTGCATGAACACTTTAAGTGCTTTCTTGATAAGCTGGCTGTTGACCTTACTTCTTCTCTATCTTTTAGTTAATTAATATCAGCTTTTTGGTACTTTCTGCCAGGATGATGAAAATGGCAATGTGTGGGTGCTTAATAGCAAACAAGGATTTCAAGATTGTGAAGCATATGCTGAACTGGAAAAATGGTTGGGCCGCGTGGCAGATGAATATTGGGATAAACACTATGAACCCCTTGGTTTGGTAAGATTTCAAACTATCTTGCACTGAGATATGGATATCCATCTTTAATTTCTTGAGCATTGAATTATTTCACTTATTTGTATAGTAACATCTTTCCTTGAAAATTGCTATTAAGATAGTGAAATTTCTTAGCATTCAATACCGAGATTTTGATTCGGCACTTTTATTTTGACTATGGTAGTTACTATCAGGACAATCTTCTGTGAGTCAAACCAACTCAGTTTTGAAGAGAGAGAAAACCTGCATTCAGCTTGTTGATATTTTTAATAGTGTTTATGTTTTCTAGATTAGTCATTCTAGATCAATTATGCTTTGTCTTCCCCTTTCATACAAGTTCTAAGTGCCTCTTCCAACTGCATTGGATTTTGCTTTATAAAAACTACTCAATCAGGAAGTAGTACTGCCTATTTAGAGAAATAAACGAAGTGGGTAGCATGCTACCTTTCTCTCTCAAAAAATAGAGGTAGTACTGCCTAATTGAAAAAATGATAGCTCACAAGTTCTTATTGTAATCTTAGCTACATTGGATTTTCCTCAATTAGGAAGTGAGTAGTTTTTACTCAATGCAGATACATTGGATTTTCCTTGGAAAAAAAAGAGCTCAATAACGTAGTGAGAAAGAACAATAATCTTAGCATTCAGAACAAAAGATTTGATATTTCATGAATTGCCTAATTGAAAAATGATAGCTTACAAGTTCTTATTGTTGTTGTTTTCTCTTTTTTTCTTTCAATAGAATTTTGAACACTTGTTGGCACGTCTTTTGTGCATATCTATATGAAATGTTGTTGAACAAATTAGGTATTGCAATAATCATCCAGTAAAGTTTGTAGTCAATAGAGGAGTTTTTCCTTACCGGCTTCTACCATAGGCAAAACAGAGAAGAGGAGGTTCCTCTTCCCCTTGGAGCAGGGAGGAGTGTGTAGGTGCTTTAATCCTATCCAATTTGGTATTAAAGCTACAGTTTAGATCATGAGATCCTTGCAATGTCGTTCCATGCACAAACAAACTTGACGTTGATTCAGGAGAATTCCTTTATATTCTGACTGTATTTTTGATACAGAAAATTGTTTAATTTATTAAACTATATCTGCTTGACTACGAATTGACTCTAAATGTGATTGCCACATTACTCACCTGTAGAAGAGGTGCATGCGCCCAGGGGCCTTTTGAGGCCAATCTAGCTTGGGTTACCTGCACGAATCAACAGCTCTTGCTATAAAAGAGAAGTGCTGGTATAGTTAGGTTAAACTGTATGGAGAAGGCTTGCTATTGTGGGGTTCATCTGTAGATATTCATTGTTAACTGATATTGCTAATAACCGTCAGGTTTAAACTTTAGATTTGATTGCATTACTAAAATCAGTTCAACTTCGTTCTGATGAATCATCATTACTTCAGAAAAAGGGGAATGAACGCTATATGCCAGATCATGAGTGGGTACAGTGTAGTAAATGCCGGAAATGGAGGATATTGACCAAGAGTTTCAACAGTGATAACTTGCCTCTGGAATGGTATGCCATATTACCATATTTCTTTCTTACTTTCACCACATATGTGTTGTGGCAATGCTTGCGAAGATGATTTAGTTTTGTCTGGTAGATCACAAGGCATGGATTCAAGTGTATTTGATGAACTCAATACATTTTGTTTGACACCCCTTACTTAATAATCTTATATATCACCATTACTAATTTGTCATCAAGTCTACGATTCAGGGGAGAAGTAAAAAAAACTGCAAAATTCAGAAATGTAGAAATTAGTTTGGTAGATATAACGCTGTTATTACTCCTACTTTGAAATGTTTCCTCACTGTTTTTAATTTTCTTGTACCTCAAACCTATCTTCTCTAGGTTTGACCTCTCTTTTCTCCCAGCTTAGCACTTATGAGGGTCAACATTTAAAAATTTAACCTAATGCTCAAAGGCTCCTCCCAATGTGGTTTTGGACACGGCAAGAATTGTTGTATTTTTACTGCACATTCATTCTTTGACTAAGAGCTTCCAAGTTGCAATCTTGGTAACATATCTTAAATGATTATGCTTAGAAATCCTCTTTGTACTCTTATTTTATCATTTTGTTGCTTTTTATTGAGAAATGTTGACCTCGAGAATTTTAAGTAGAGAATCAATTTTTGTATCAGTAGATAAAAAAGGAATCGTTGGAACAAAATAAGGATGTTTTATTATCACGTTGCTGGTGTTTTCATCCTGTGTAGCTGTCCTCTTTCTTTTGTGCTCTTGTGTATTATGAAGTTGCTATCCACTGCTATAATTGTCAGGTTTTGTTACATGTCACCTTTTAACGGTAAATGTGAGACTCCAGAGCAACAAATGGGGCACGGCATAATCACGGTGTCTGCAAAGCGATCTGGTTACACAGAGCAGACTGCCACTCAGCAAGAAGTCATATTAAAGGTGAAGCACAATGATACCAGTGTATTTTAACTTCAGTGCAAATGCATAGATATGACCCTACAAAATTTGGGAGTTTCTTTTTCTCCCTACGAAATTGCTTAAGTCAAAATTGCTGTACGTTTGAAATGTTGCTGATTTGTCCCCACTAGTTGACTACCGTCAGTTGATTGCTAGTTTTTAGTTTTTCACCCTTCAGAAAATGTTTCTTTAAGATTTATTTTAGGGGTTGAGTATATAGGGTTTGTGTAAAATGACATGAGAGAGAACACATAAATTATGAAGCAAAATGTTGGTGAAACTCTAAAATGAAAAATGATGAAAATGGTTGAATTTGAAAATTTTGAAAATTTAGATGGATGTTTTTGATAATTGAAGCATTTTAAGGACAAATGCACAATTTCACTGCTTTGCAATGATAATATTATCAATTTTCTCTGTGTTAAAGGCTGAGCAATTTGGACATCTCAATTGCTTTGTTTTCTTTCAGAATGCTCAGAAAAAGAAGAGATCATGTGCGGTCATGGTTGCTGATAGGGAGAAGCAATCTGCAAGTACAACAAAATTCAATGAAATCTCAGATGGTAAGCATGTTAATTTTTTGCAAGGATCATACAGAAAGATCAGCCTGATCCTTTTTGTTCAACATGTTAGAAGAAGTCGGCAACAGTACTTTGGACTGTGATTCCAGCATTCATCTTTGATTTGTGTATTCTAAGACAAATATTGTTTCATATATCCTCTTTATGCTCCCAAGTTTTCTAAATTCTATAACTAGAGGTGGCAATCGGGTGGCTTTCCTATGTTTTAGCTTGGATCATTTTGGGGTTGGCTATTGTGCTCTAGTCGATTCAAGTCAGGTTTTTTTACCTATCGAGTCATTCTGGTTCAAGTTGTTTTCTGTTGGAGATGTTGATTTGTTTAGCTGCTTATTTATTTTCTTAAGAGAAACCACTTCTCTAGATGGGGAATTTGGCAAACCTTCTAACTGACCTTTGTGGAAGGAAAGGTACAAGAAAGAGAGACCCAAAGAAGCATTAACGTAGAGCACCCTATTTGCAATTTATACTCGTTCCAGACCCTAATAGTATTTTATCCACCAAGAAACGTGAAAACTACAGAGATGTAAATGGAACATAGTATAGCAGCTTCAGAACAACTAGCCACTACCATATCTAAACTGAACCAAATCCTTCAAGCTCAAAGTTCTTGCAGCCAATAATTTCTTTTGTTTAGGTTCAGTTTACTATGGTTTTGAGTCATTTTGTGTCAGGTTAAAGTTTCAGGTATATTTCAGGTTAAAACAAGAAATGTTTTTCTTGTCCATTATCTAGGGTCAGGTTTTGAGGTAGGGGTATCTTTAAGCTCTCATTAATTTTGTTGAAAGACGTACAAGAGTTTGAAACTATACTGTAGATCAAGATAGGTAGTTATTGTGTAGACGGTATTACTCAAAAAAAGAAAAAAGAAAAAAAGAAGCTGACTTGTTATAGAAACTTCAACATTGTTCAGTATATTTTCACTGGCTGAACTTCCTACAAAAAATGATTAAAGATAAACTGTGAAGTCAAGGTGCTAGTTCTGAATTGGCTACCGAATACAATTTTTATGTACGTTGTTTGTTAGCCATCAAAAAGCACAACCTTCATCTTTTAGGAAGACATTTTCCTGGTGGGTTAACATTACTGTCTTATCTTAGAAATCATTTTGCTTTTCAGTTGTTTACTACTTTGTGTTCATGCCTATTGCTTTTGGCTATCAACTGTATGACTTTAGATGAACTTGGAGAGGATGCTTCTCAAGCTGATGATGAAATTCAACGGCCTCCTTTGAAAAGGCTTAGAAGAGGACCTGCAAGGAGTTGTAAGAAGTCATAACATAGTACGGTAACATATGTCTCTCCCTTTTAGTTCATGATACGGATGCTCGTGGTAACATGATAGATATGTTTTAAAGCACACATTTCCTCTTGGATTACTTATTTCCTGGAAATAATGTTATGTGTATCTACTTTGTCTCCGACTGTTGACTTTCCTTGTTGTGGAACTAATCAACCTTGTTTTGTATCATGCTGCTCTGGGTGAAGATTTTCATGCAAGTGATAATTGTATAGGTAGGAGGCCATTTCCCGCAACCTCATTTTGTTTCCACATATTTCTGCCTCCTTCTTGTATCAGAAACTGTACATGGCTTGCAGATAAATTCCTTTTCTCTGTGTGTGTGTGCGTGTGTTTTGTGGCAGCATTTTAGAAACAAGATGGTTTTTAACTACTGTTACTGATGTCTCTTCTTTTTCTTTTTCTTTTTTTATTCTGAAGCACGGGTGACAGATGTCTCTGAATACGATCAAAGGTTGAAGTCTCGGACTCGGACATCAATCAATTGTATTGGAGGCATGTGACTGATTGGAGCCCCAAGAATTTAAGGGTTTCGCTGATTGATGAAGGTATCATCAAACAGGTTCTTTTTTTCTTTGGATGTAACTTTGTAAATAGTGACACGCCGGCCTTTTGTTTTGACTGTATCTTACATCACACGTAGGAGGAAAGTTGTATGATAATTAAGCCCATTTTGGCAGTTTAAAATCTAATGTCTTTTTGTCAAT
Organism: Ananas comosus; assembly: GCF_001540865.1. Lineage (NCBI taxonomy): Eukaryota > Viridiplantae > Streptophyta > Magnoliopsida > Poales > Bromeliaceae > Ananas > Ananas comosus. The sequence continues at coordinate 11,587,832 of NC_033634.1, read as the reverse complement.
AGAAAACACTTGCTATGCTCGTTTTCGTAGAGAAACTGTTCACTCTGCATGACCTCTGGGTAAATAAGGGCATTCGCTTGGTGATTGTGGGATTCTTCAAAGCATAATATTCTCAGTACAGGTTCTAAGCTAATAATGCCTATTCAGGAGACTAGTAGGAGGGAAATATATGGTTATTTTCTGGTGTTGCTGAATGTAACAGTTGCAGTGCTATGATAGAATTTGTGCTGTGGTCAATTCACTTTAAATACAGACATATATTGTACCAAAACAGTCTACAACACTCTTTTGCATTGCACATGTCGTGTGGCAAATTCGATCACCGGATTCTCCTTTTTCTTCGATTAGAACTGATATTCATTGCAGGTGTGTCCGTCCATGTTGATGTGTTAATGTTTTAGTCGAACTGTTTTCCTTCGAATGTCTGTCCGTACCGCCAGTCGGACGGGGCGACGTTGTAGGATGTGAGAGTTCTGCCCTCGCTGTCGGTTACTTCAAAAGACAGCGGCTGGCCTCGGAGGTCGGTATCGCACTGCCAGTTCTGGCCCCAGTTTCTGGCCATGGGAATCCAGCCTGTTCTCGACCCTTTCACCTTGACAGCCGTGACAAACCCGTCGGAGCCCGTGTTTGTGATGAGAACTTGGTGGAAGTAGGAGCTCCCTGCTATGGTGAATCTGATCCCGCCCTCTCTTTCGCAGATCACCCTGCATCAAGAACACAGCAGTAACCCACCCTTCGGATTAGTTCTTGGAATCTGTTTTACAACTTATTTTGAGTGTTATAGAGAGAGATACCTCCTGTAATGGACATGTATGAAATCAGCTTTTCTGCTAGCAATTCGCAGGAAAGCAGCTTGTGACAGGTCAAAGTGCTCTCTTGGGAAGTTGCACCATCCGCCGTCGTCGTAAGGGCGGCCGTAGTTGGGGGCGCAGTAGTCCACCGCGGTGACGGCGACGGAGGGGCTCCCCTGCAGGCACCGGTAGGGGATGCGGCGATCAACACATCTCACCTCAAAGCAGCCGCCGCAGGCGCTCCCCCTCCCGAACAACGCGGTGCTCAGCCCTGCTGTTTCCCTGCCGTACAGTCTGCCGGGTGCGTCCAGCTCTCCGTATCCGCAAGCAGAAGCACCCCCTCCACATTTAGAAATTGAAAGTCAATGTACAGTCCATCATCAAAATGTGGAGAGAAATGGTGAATCGAATCAGTACCATTGGTGTCGGAGATTTGTGACTCGGCGCAGGTTGCTGTGGCTATTCTCCAGCCCTCGTCGAGGCTGTCTGCCAATTCCCAGCAGCAGCAGCAGCAGAAGCACAAGCACAAGNCTCCAGCCCCCGTCGAGGCTGTCTGCCAATTCCCAGCAGCAGCAGAAGCACAAGCACAAGCACAAGAAGAATAGACTTGTCTGGAATATCAGAAAACCCATCTATTTGAATTTGGAATTGGAGGGAAGAGGAGGACACTTTCCAGGGATTCCTTTATTAAGGTGTGGAATAGTAGTTTCTTAGTCCTAGATGTTGTAGTGATCTATAGCATGTTGGAGGGGCTGGGGTTTTGAGTCTCGGTTGCAAGATTTTCAGTGTAAAGATGTGAGAGAAAATTACTGCTCTCAAATAACTCAGAAATAATAATTTCTCTTCCTCTCCCCCACCGAAGATTAAGTAAACCTTCATATCATATGCACTAACAGAAAAGATAATGAAAAAATGTAAACGACGAGAATTTAGTAAATGATTGATGCGAGAAATTGAACGCATAACTCTCTGGACCGAAGAAAGATTTTAAGCTAGCTCTTATCAATTATGAGATTGATTTAATAAAAGAATAGTTTAAGCAATTGTTGAGTACATAATGGTGGCTTTTGGTTCCTTAACATCAGGGATTTAGTGAAAGATTTAGATAAATTAACCCCACAACTCACCACTTTGGTCTTCATAGTGTTGCTTAATTTCATGCTTCTTTTTCCTCCAAGTGGTATAAAAATTTTTTTAAAAAAAATCTCAACAATGATGAGAATCATGGAAAGGAGGACTAAGTTAATAAGAAACACAATATATTAGCTAAATATGTTCCTACTTTTCTTTCACCAAAATACTTTGTGAATAAACTTCATACCAAAATATGAGGAGAAAAGCAAGTGTTATGGGCCAACTTAAAAGGAAGCTCTTTTGCTGGAGTTAGGGCCAGATTTTAGGGTGTTGCTCCCTCATTAAATTGTGTAGGTAAAAATGTACAGAGACCCCCTAAACTGTATATAGGACATTTTTTTTAAAAGAAAAGAAGTCCCTTCAACTTCACTTTTGATTATTTAAAATTTAAAAGTTTTAGTTAAATTTATTGATATTTCATCAAATTGTAGTAGTCCTGTTGCTTTGATCATAGTTTATCAAATAAAGCTGTAACAATTCCCACTAGTAGCTTGTAGAGCTATTAAATTTAACAAATTTTCAACCAAACTAACTAAATTAACTCAGAAAACAAAAATAATAATAATGAGAGTGTTGATCCAAAAGATAAAGTTGAGGAGCTTGTCTCCAACCCTTTTTACATAATTTTTAGGGCCCATAAAAATTAAAGAGAGGCCTATTGGAGAACAAAGTCATGACATGCCTGTTCCTCCTCTACTCTATGCATAGAATATATTATAGTAGATATTTCTTTATGAGTTCAGCTGGACTGTATTTAGAAGTCTCGAGTCCATGCTTTTAAATTATTTTTAATGATGAAACATTTGAATCAATAATTGACTCCATTAGATTTGACCAACCATATTTAAAGTATATAGAAAAAAAATATTTGCAATTTTTTGATATCACTTATCTAATGATCGAGAGAGTTCAAAATCAACAATTTTAATGGTTGATATGAGCTGTTTGTAAGTTCAATAGTATAAATATATCGAAATAGATTAAAGTTTTGATTAAAAAACTTTTTATCCTATCTAAAACAAGATATAAACATTTGATCTAACATTTTAGAAACTATCATCATTTTTTGTAAAATTTTTATTTCCTATCGTTGATTTTGAACCATTTCGATCACTAGGTAAATGATATCGAAAAATCATAAAATTTATTCTCTAGATATTTTAAATATTGTAGATCGAATTTAAGAAAACCGGTCATCGATTTGAAAGTTTCATCGTCGAAAAGAATTTAAAAACACGGAGGCTTCCGTTCTTTTAAAAGCACTCCAACTCAACTATGAATTTCATATTTTACATTTTATATCAGAACTGCTTTGAAGTTTTGGTTATGTAATACATATAACACTCCACTAATTTGTTGGTTTAAATGGACCAGCATCCTATCCTGTGGCAGGAGACCATATTGGGCCGAATCATGTTCGAAATGACGTGAGGCTGGATGGACCGAGTCATGTTCGAAATGATGTGAGGCTGGTTGGGTCGAATTACAATCGAGATCCGTGGGCACTGTATCTGTACGCTTTAAGTGAATATATTGCGTATTTTTAACAGCTCGAGCTTTTGGAATTAATGGTTAGCGCCAACGATCCAACATAATTTACCAAAGACTTGTAATGTGAGTTTAATTATTGGGACATGAAGTTTCAATGTGTGTGTGTGTATATATATAGTCCGGCTACTATCCTCTTGAGAGGATAGCAGGCTTTGTCCTATCAAGTCATTTTGAATGATTGAGACTTCAAATTGATATTCGGCACTGTTGAAATTGATCTACACTATTAGAAATATTTAGAAACAGAATTTTGTAATTTTTAAAAATTATTATCAAGTCCATCAAAAAATCGAAAAATGAACGGTCAAAAACAAATGACCTTTTGAAAACAGAGGTTAAACTTTCTCAATTTACGTTCGGAGTTATTAAACATTATCTAAATAGTATAAAGAATTTTCTATCAAAAATTCAACCGATTTGGATTATGCTACACCATTAAACAAGCAAACGACTCATATAGGCCGTCAAAAACTATCAATTTTGCAATTCTTTGATCATTATGTAAATAAATTTATATATATATAAAATTTAGTTCCTAGATAATTCAAATACTCTAGATTAATTTCAACGGTTCCGATCATTGATTCGAAATCCCTATCATCAAAAACGATTTGATAGGACGAAGGTCCCTATCCTCCTAAAAGGATAGCAGCTGGATTCTATCCTCCTAGAAGGATAGCAGCTGGATTCTATATAGAGAGAGAGAGAGAGAGTACGTCTGGTGTACTTTCAAAAGTACGGAGACCTTCGTGCTTGTAAGTTGTTTTCGATGATAGGACATCCGATTCGACGATCGGTTCCGTTAAATATAATCTTTCCTATTGGAACTATCTAGAAACCAAATTTGATAATTTTTTGACATCATTTACCAAGCGATCAAAAGGTCTCAAAAATAACTATTTTAACGGCCGATGTGGCATGTTTTTAAGTTCAACGGTGTAAAAGTATCCAAATTACATAAAAATTTAATAAAAAATTCTACTTAACATCAATAGTAAGATCAATACTACCGATTTGAAATTTGAGTCCTTTATCACTGTTTTTTATGAGATTTTTATTTTCGGCCGTTCAGTTTGAAGCTCCTCGTTCACTTGACAAACAAAGTTAAAAAATTATAAAATTTGGTTTCTAGATAGTTCCAATAGCATAGATCAAATGGCCGTACTTTCGAAAGCATAAGAGCCTAGCGCGCTCTCTCTCTCTCTCTCTCTCTATATATATATATATATATATATATTTGATTAATAGAACTTGCCATTGTGATGGTTTCAAATTGTATGACAAAAAAAAGAAAATGGCCGTAAAAAAAGAGCTTTTGCGCTGAACTATTATATAAATAATATTATATAATTTAATAGTTTTAGGAACCCAAGCTGAAAATAACTTATAGATTGTAATTCTGCAATCTCTCTTTCTAACTGAAATTAATGATGTTGAAAAATTATGAAATTTAGTTTTCAAATACTTTCAATAGTGTAAATTAAGTTTAATGAAACCGATCGTCGATTTGAAAGCCGCATCATTGAAAATAACTTGATAGTATAGAGATTTCGTGCTACCGATAGTATATCAGCCTAACTATATATATATATCTATATATATATTGAAAGAGAGAGAGAGAGATAAAAAATTAGGTTGTAACTGTTGAGACTTTATCTATCCAATGACAAGCTCTTTCTTATTCTTGAAGATAATGAGAAGGTTTCTTAAGCTTCTATTTTATTATTGTCGTTGTGTTTGTGACTCAATATTAAATAAATATATAAAAAATATATATATGCAATTGAGATACATGTGCTTGTACTTTACAGGGATGTTCCAAAGTCAGATCTTTGTGAAGTAAATTTAACTTACTAATATGCCCAAAAAAAGAAAAAAAAAATGTTTTTAAAGTATCGTAAAATTTATTTATAAGCATAACATTACTTACACATCAACAAATTTATTTGACAATAAAATAAAGACAGTTATTAAAAATTGCACAAAATATGCAAAACTATATACTGCTGAAATTTATATTCTTCTCACAAGGTATCTTATTGGGCTTCAAAGCTCTATGAAATTTGATTTGTACCTTAATTGTCAACAAACAATATTTCAATGATTTTTTTTTTTCTTGGTTACTTATCACTTTCCATTTCCCCTCCACTTCCACATTAATATTTTAACAATTTTTAATCCATTCATATATGTATGTATGATTCTTTCCTCCTGCATCAATTAATTGTTCCCTATCTCTATCTCTATCTATCCTTCCAAAGTGCACACCTGGGGCCGGGGGCGCCGGGGCGTCGGCGGCGGAAACCGTCATGAGCTCAGGAGCCCACGACCGGCCTCTGACGACATTCTCGGTGCGCAAAGACTCGCACACGATATCGAAACCGAAGCCCAAGATTCGAATAGTCCACATCTTTGCGCCGGAGATCATCAAAACTGACGTCGACAACTTTCGTGAGCTCGTGCAGCAGCTCACGGGAAAGCCAGGGAAGAAAACCCGTGGCAGAATAATAAAGAAGACAGTGAATCGTTCACCGACAGAAATGTCAGGATTACAACGTAATAATCTGCATGGTCGAGAGAAGGCAGACATAAAGGGAGAGGCGAGGGAGGAGGACGGGAGGCGGCCGTGGCCGGACGGGAGCCCGTCGGGCGGGGGGTATCTCAGTGGATTGGAAGATGATCATGATCATGGATTCTTCCAAGGGCTTGCTGAGTTCACCTGGCTCCTCCCTTTGGGTTCCTCTGGAGTGGATGTGTGATCCAATGTTGTTGCATATATGCAGTTCCAATTAATTAATTTGGATGTGTCATATATAGTTTGTGTATATTTTTTGGCTTTTTTACACTTGCATGTGATTCATGTTATACCTAGGGTTGTGGATATGTATACATGAAAGGCTTAATTGCTAATTGATTGGTTTCATTAATTCTGTATAATTTGGAATGGATTCTTCACTTTTGGATTGAGCTTTTTCTGCTTTTTTTTTAAAAAAAAATCTTAAAGTTTCTCTTTTTGTCTTGTATACTTTGTAACTAGCTTGTGAGGCAATCATGTGTACATATTTTCCTCTTTGTTCTCACCATTGGTATTGGCGTATGTGTTGCTCCTGCATATGGATTCATCAGCATAAAATTGTGAATTATTGCCCATTCTCTTTTCTTTTCTCTTTTTTTCCTTATTTTCCTTCTTAATTTATAAGAAAAATTGAGATCCAAATAGCGCGACACATAATCTTTCTAATGCCACTACATAATATACCTAAGATGAATTGCTGTCTGAATAGCACTACAGAGAAAACATTGCATTAAAAATCTTTCAACAAACTCGCCTTGCACCAAAATCAAAGCAACAAGTTGGCGCTTCTGTTTTGGAATTCCAGAATCTTATATAGATTACATTTGTCCAACTTAAAAAAGTTTTCCGATCACAAAGCAACAAATAATATGATCTACAGTAATCACTTCTTACGCATTAACTCTCTCCCTACATGATTTGGCATTAACAGGATTGGAGGCTGAAACCCTGACCGAGACAGCAGGGTTGAAAAATAGTTTCAGATGTGATGCAGTTTTCTTTCCTTCACACAACCGATAACTGATTTGATGTTGGAAAATGCAAGATACTGCGCTTCCAGAAGACATTTGTTTAAAATCAACACAGAAAACGTGTCGTAATAACTACGCACGAGTGCGCCGCAGGTACGCGCGCACACACACAACAACAGTATATAGTTGGGCTTACAGTTTCAGAAAAAATGATACAGTACAATGCTTTCTCCTCACAGCACATTGCGCAAAAGGAAAACAGGGCCAACAAATTCTGATTCTTCTACAGATACAGAAAAAGCCACATTAAATCAACCATTTAGTGCACATTTTGCTGTCCCAAGATGCGGGTGATTTAAAGCTCGGAAAAGATACAAAAGGTTCAACAAGACCATATGAAACAGTGAGTAGGCTAGCAATAAATAACAACGATACACGGCGAAAAATATCCTACGGCCACGAATATTGGCTTCAAAAGCGTGAGATAACACAAAGATGCTACAGAAAGAAGAAAAAACGCAAATGGTGGAAAACCTGGAATCATTCCTAGCAAATCAGAAATACAGTAACTAAAAATCCGGGTGAATATCAAGCCCCTGCTGAAATCCAACGAGAAAGGAAATGGAGAACCGGGGAAGCTCGTCGGAGACAGCGGCACAAAAAGTAGCAAAACTCAAACAGCAGTTTTTCGCAGCTCGCCCGACCCGTGAGCAAAGTGGCACCGGTCGCCGAATGTGCAGGTACCCTTTGCAAATTTCTCGCACAGCTTTGTTTTGTAGTTGTTACCAGGCCCGCCATGACCGCCTGCAGCAGCAGCTGCTGCCGCCAGTGGCTTTGTGGGCATCGGAGTGGACGCGCTTACACTGACGATGAGCTCCCTCACCATGGCGCTGGCGTGCTTGATCTGATCGAAGGTACCCTCAAGCTCGATGTTCCTCAGGTTTGGATCGGACTCGTGATCTCTTATGGCTAATTTCGCTCCTGTGACGCGACATATCTGCTTTGTGTTGACCCCTCCCTTCCCAATAATGGCACCGGCGAGGGAGGCATCGACGCTGATCTTGGCAGTGGCCGACGCGCCAAAGCTGCCTGGAGCCCCTGAACCGGCTAATGGCATTGGCGGCTCATAGCGGCCGGGAACCGGCCTTCCTCCGGCAATGGGGGGTGGCGCCATGGTGGGGCCACCATCTTGAGAGATGGGCTTGCCGAGCTCTCTTTCCCCATGGGCAAAGTGGCACTTGTCCCCGAATTTGCAGCCCTCGGCAGTGTTGAACTTGTTGCAAAGGCGGGTCTTGACGGCCGGGGCGGAAGAGCTGTTGGAGGCGGGGGGAGCGGCGACTGGCGCTCGCGCCGGAGGAGCGTGGGCTAGGTTGCCCAGGTTAGTCATCTGTGCCACGGCCTGGTATCCGCCGGGGACGTAATGCAGAAAATGGCAGCCCTCACCAAATTGGCAACCAGCAGTGCTGCACCACAGAAAATAAATTAAGGATTCCAATTTAGGTCTTCCGGTACATAATAATAGACAAACAAATATATGTCGATGCATAGAAAAAGGAGAGGCACAAGACTATAATAAGAAGAATTTGTTAGTCCCTTGTCTATCCAATCACAGAAAGTACAGTATCCCTCCACCGACTCGAGAAGACAAAACTGCATTCTACTAAGGCTGGATGTAACAAAGGTAGTTAAGTATTATATTTTGTACGTGGAATTTTTCACATGAATAACAAAGAAAAATATCAGTTATGCACAACAGGACAAAAGCCCCAAAAGAAGCTTATATGATAACACATACAACCATCACGCAAGCACTTTGAAAATTTCTAACACGGTATAAATTTAGACTAGTAGACCATTCTCTTTTCCTGGCAAATTATAGGCAAAATTCTTCACTACAGTGTACTTAGACTCATTTAAAAAGTTTCTCACAAAACCAGCTCTAGTGGGAGAAAAAGAGAAAATGCAGGACATCAAAGAAACTCCAACAATCAGCCATCAAAACATTTTACTTTTAGAGCGATCTAAATTCTCACCCCCAATTATAATTATCTGTTTGTATAACAAATGGAAACTCTACCAGTTTATTTCATAAATTGATGGAAATCAGCTTTTAAAAAAAAAAAAAACTTCAAAATAAATATAATTTGGCTAACAAGTATATCTCATTACTTTGAGAGGAAATGAAAGTTGTTTTCGACAAAACTCAATATTATAATTAAAATTGTATAAAGCATCAGACCTGCATGCAGACAACTGCAAGTAATTTAGTGAAGCAGTCAAGGGTACTATAGCTGATGACTCTAGAAGTAAATATTACCAAAGCCTATGACAAGTAAAGGCTCATAAAAACAATCTACAATACTGAGTACTCGACAGGTAATCTAGATAACAACCTAAAAATGTGTATCAAAACCAGCACACAAGTTTCAAGGAGAACCAAAGGTAGCAAGATAACAAACTAAAAGACTTCATTAAATTCATATTGTTACCACAAACCACCCACTCTCCAGATGACTAATCTAAAGATCCTCTCGCGAACCTCAAACAATTATCTTCGTTTCGTTTCCTTTTGTATTTCTTACTTATCTTCTCCCTATTATATATCTTCTTATGAAAATTCTAGCAACAAACCGCAATCTCCTCTTTATTTTGACTATCATGAATTGAATATTGTAGCTGCCTGTGTTAAATACATGATACCTAGAAATTCTAGGGGTCAAACTGCCATGGACTGCCTAGCTACGTTTATAAATTGACGGAGCAGCGAGTGTCCTCAGTATAGTCATTGATGGGATACTTATTACACATACAGCTATCTTGTGATTATTATGGTTTCGTTCAGATTGACCTGTCTTGTGATAATATCCAGGTACTAACCCGAACCATTGATGATCCCGCAACCAGAGGTGCCATTCCCACATGACCAGAGATATATAGACCTATTTTACTTCACTTGATTATTGTTTTTGTTTTGGAGAAATTCAGGAAGTTGATCCCTGTAACTCTGATATCTACAAGTGGCAAACTAAATTGTTTGCATACAAAATGCCTCAACAAATTTGAACTCTCACTTGAATCACCCAAAGAACCTATTGCGCAAAAGAGTTCAAAGTTAAAACTAGTTGTATAGATCCCTTGTGTATCGACTGCAACTTCTGTACTAAACTACCACATATGTAAACAAATATAAATAAATGAAAATAAGCCTGTTAAGCAACTATATCTCACTCAACACAAGACACGGCCCCAAGTTGGACTGATGTGGTTTCCTTAGTTCTTGTAACTTTAATCTTAAAATATATTTTCTGCTAAAATTTTGACTTAGCATTACCACAGCACAAAAAAAACATAACTAAGAATAATTCTACCGCTAGTTGACAAGCAACTCAAAAGCTGCAAACCAAAAAGAAACGTATTCTCTACAAAGGCATTCCATTGCTAAAACTACTCACGCAAATTGACATATGTAAACCAAAAAAATGAAATTCTGGGGAGAAGCTCATGCACCAAAGAAGCAAGAAATTAATCAGCATGGAATGGCATCCAAGAAAACTACAATATTTACTCAGAGAAGCGTAAAATACAGGAAAAATATCGGTAAATAAAGCAAAAGAAAGAAGATTGATAATTTATATAAAGACATGCAAGCTACTCAGATAATACTGTTGAACAACTAGGTATAATATGAATTAACGTAGCAGTAGGCTCGGACATCATCTTCCATATCAATTTCAATTGTTTGCTCTGACGTAACTTATAGCTTGGCGAATTTCATAATAAAGCCAATTGTATGTTCCACATTTCTCTGTTCAACACTGGTAAATGATTTAACAAGAACCTGTATCACAATCTTTATACCTGTTGAATTAGCCCATTAGCATTAAATATATTCTTCTAGAAGATAAAGCCTTTACCACTTAAAAAGCAGATTTGCAGAAAAAATAGAAATTACCGTTAAGATGTAAGTTTTAGGTGAGTTAAGATTAGAACCTGAAAAACTTGGTGCAAGGCTTCAACTTGCTTCCTAGACCAGAGTCCATTTCTGTTACATGAAATTAATTATTCGTTCTCAGTCACAATTTGTTGATTAAGCTAATCTTAGATAGTATATGAAAACTATTTAATAAAATATGTAACAAGTTGAGAACTTTCAAGAGGAAAGTGTCCCTAGACTCACTTTCCTATTAAGTTAAATCACATCATATCAGAATTTTAAGGTAAAATTTCATAACAATTCACTATATTAATGTATTCATGGAAATGACACAAAGTACTCAGTTCTAACTAGCACTGAGTTTACTAATTCAAAATTTACTTTAAAAGTTTTAAGGCGAATATATTGGCGATTCATCAGTAAACTTAAATCTCAAATCCACAGAAAATTATACTCATTATATAAGTGAATAAATTGTTAAGTCAGATGACCACATCGATTCGTTTCAGACGTTGAATAATAGAGTTGCGAAAGAACATTTTTCTATATATTTAAGTTCACGTCTGTTCTAGCTGGATATTTCCGGATGTGCCATCAAACTAGAGTCCTCTTCGAATCTCCAGCAATTTTCCAATTAAAAGTCAAAACCAGCATGAAAAATGGCGTTCATTGAAGCTACGGAACTGGATAAATAATGGTTTAATCACCAGTAGTTTGATCATTTGCTCACTATACACATAACAGACACGGTAGCAGCATGAAGTTAAATGAGAAAGTAATTAACAGGAAAACAAGCTGCTACAGTTCTAAACCAGAAATTAACTGAAAAAAATCGTTATAACCCAATTAAAAGCAAAAAAGGAGGCTCATTGAAGAGGAAACTCCACATCCTCATCAATTTGTACAACAAGAACACTACCTTACCCGAATAAACATACCAGCTCGATCCAGATCCATCACTCAAAAGTCAAAACGCCAAGAATACAAAACAATTAACAGCTAAAAAAACACAGACAGAATTAGAAAGCCCTAAGGGTTTCTTCTTCTCACCTCTCGAGCGCTTCGCTCCGACGCCCCCTCCGTTCGCCGCCCCCGGCCTCCCCCTCTTGCGACCCCCGTCCATGGCGGAGACTAGAGATCCCCGAATCGCGGAGCCTCTGTCCGAAGAAGAGAGGAGAAGGATGGGAAACAGATTCGGGGGCAAAACCCTAATAGGGGCGGGAGAAGGCACAAAACCCTGGAGCTAGGGTTAGGGTTAGGGTTAGGTTTTGTGCGGTGGAGAAAGGGAGGAGGCTTAGCCTGAGGGTGGAGCCGAAGAGCCTCGAACGCGGATGGGGGAGGTACGGGCCCGAGTAATATATATAGGCTGGACGTGAGGGAGTGGATTTAAATCCAGTTAATTGTGGGGTTGCTCGGGATCTGGAGTCCGCGCGGCAAAAAAAATTACGTCCAATTGCGTGCACCCGGTCCGCCACATTGGATTAAATACTATAATCCAGTGGGAACCACTCAACCCTAGGGGGACCACTCAACTCTAACCGACTAATATCATCCTGACCCTACAATTTTTCATCCAAGGGTTAAAAACTTGATAGCAAAAGGATCATTAAGTATTCCAGCCTAATTATATATATATATATATATATATATATATATATATATATATATATATATATATNAAATATCCTAATCACGCAAAATTTTAACAGAAAATTTTTTATACTATATAAAATAAGATAAATATCTTTAATCTAAAATTTTAATGTCATATTATCACATTTTGTAAGATTTTTATTTTCAGCTGTTGATTTTGAGCCCTTTAATTCACTAGGCAAATGATATCGAAAAATTGCAAAATTTATTTTCTAGGTACTTCAAATACTCTAGATCTAGTTTAACGGAGTCGATCGACGATTCGAAAGTCGTAACATCAAAAACAATCTGGAAGCATAGAAAGCTTCATGCTTCCAGAAGCATAGTAGCCTCTCTCTCTCTCTATATATATATATAGAATTGAGCTAGAATACTATCGATAGTAAACGAGTCGTTTTACTACATATTTGTTTTCGATGATAGAGCTTTCAAATTGACAATCGGCTCCGTTGAACATGATCTATACCACTTGAAGTGTTTAGAAATCAAATTTTAAATCTTTTCGACATCATTTGCCTAATGATCAAAGGGTTTCAAAATTTGTAATTTTAATGGTCGATAAGAGGCGTTTTCTCGTTTAACGGCGTAAAGATATCCAAATCAATTGAATTTTTGTTAGAAAATTCTTTAAACTATTTAAAACAAGATCTATACTCTTGATCTTGATTACAAGACTCTTATCATTATTTTTTAAAGAATATTTATTTTCAGGCATTCATTTTTCTGTTCACTTGATGGATAAAAGAACAATATTGAAACTGCGTGAAATTTGATTTCTAGCTAGTTTAAATGGTTTAGATCATATTTAACGGAGCCGATCGTCAATTTGGAAGCTCTATCATCGAAAACAAATCAATAGTAAAACGACTCATTTACTATCGATAGTATTCTAGTTCAACTCTATATATATACAACTTCTTCTGCTTCTGTGTGTGTGGGTGTTTTTTTTCTTCTTTTTTTTTTTCTGGTGGTATGTTGCATGTAATATTCAATAACATTTGTTAAAACAAAAAGTTATGATTGCCTTGAGTCAGCCCAGAAAGGTCTTTCTTAGGAATAATACAGGGGAAAAAAAAAAGACAAAATTTTATTGGCTATTTTAAATTACTTATCTAATTTTTAAAAATTTTAATTTCAATATTAAATTTTTTAATTTATTTAATTTAAATCGATCAATAACATCTTAACTTTAAAATTTGAATCGATCATTTATCTTTCCAAATTTAATTACTATTCTTTTGTAATTCTCATGACTACAAATTTTTTAAAATAAACAATTAACTTAGATTTTAAAGTCAAAATACCGTTATCTTGCTCAAATCAAACACATTGAAAGATTAAATCAGCTTCTTCTGCTTCTGCTTCTGTGGATGTTTTTTTTTTTCTTTTTCTTAGGTATGTCGTATTCAATATTCAATAGCATTTTTTAAAACAAAAATTATGATTGCATTGAGTCAGTCCAGAAAGGTCTTTCTTCGGAATAATACAGGAAAAAAAAAAAAAAGGCAAAATTTTATTGGCTATTTTAAATTGCTTATCTAATTTTTCAAAATTTTAATTTTAGTATTAAATTTTTTAATTTAAATCAATCAATTACATCCTAACTTTAAATTTGAATTAATCATTTATCTTTCCAGATTTAATTACTATCCTTTTGCAATTCTCATAACTATAAATTTTTTTTTAAATAAACAATAACTTAAATTTTAAAATCAAAATACCGTTATCTTGCTCAAATCAAATACATTGAAAGATTAAATAGTAAAATTAAAATTTTGAAAGGTCAAAAAGCCAACTTAAAATGATCCATAATTCAAGTAATTTCTGTAAATATTTACCACAACAAAAAACAAAAAGAAAAGGAAAAAAAAAGAAAAAACCACAGTTCATCCATACTAAGCTCATCACAGCATTTTCAAAAGACACTGGTGTACTCTGCAGCATGCATCAGTCCTGCCAACAAGATCAGCATCAATCAATCTCATGAATTAGAAAAGCTCTTCCCAAATCCAAAAAAAATAAAAAAAAAAAATCTAAAACTCAGAAAATAGAGATGCACATGAGCAACAACAACCACAGAAAACAAGAAGAGAGGGGAAGCCATTTTCACAATAATTTACATGGTCATCTAGCTGCCAGTATTGATTTCTACAGAGACCTGCTAAACCTTTCCTTTCAAATATGGTGATTAACCCTAGATCAGAGGCACCCTTCCTAATTGTATCAATACCTAGAGAGAGATACACATAAGGGATGAAATACAAACACTTGCTTGACGGGAAAGCGGACAAATATCAGCAAAAGGCATTTTACACAAGAGAGGATGGTTGTGAAGTGAATCAGCGGCGGTGGCGGGGCTGCGAACTATATGTCATCGTCATCGCCGTCGTGCCGGTAGTCAGAGGCGGCACCGTCCCCGACCATGTGATCGCCATCGGAGCCTTCCCTACCTTCTGCATGCTTATTTGCGGTGTAGGGTTGGTTCCTCCACCCACGGTTTTGCTCCATTGACTGGCCACGCGAGAAACGGTGCCCACCGTCTGCATCGTGAAAGGGATCAAGAAGAATTACAAAATGATAGAGAGAGAAAAGAAGAGTTCCTTTTTTTATTTCCTTTCTTACCTTTTTTTTTTTTTTAAAGTCAGCTTGCGGATGTTACATAATATAGAATTTTTCCTACTATGAGGAAATGACTGATCACGATAAACGTCAGAGGAAACTTTGGAAAAGGGGAAAAAAATCATTAATTTATCATGAAATTGTATTACATTGATTAAGAAGATGTTCATAATGGTTAAGGATGTTCCCAGAATGTTTCCTAGCACATCAATCATTTGAAATTAAAGTACTATAACTTTACAGCAAAATTCCTCCAAAACTTCCTCATTTCACTACAGGCTATACAAAATTAATTACAACAAAAAATATACTAGCTAGAGGAAAATATGTTATCCAGACAAAAGTGCCTTTCTATCGTCACTGGGTCATCACTTGTAGATGTAAATGGAAAGGAAGATTAGTATTTACCACTTTCTCCATCCGAAGCATCAGCGAGCCTAGAAATTGCATCAATCAATGATTGTTCATGCTCCTGCAAGAGAACAGCCTCTTATGTTTCTTGATCAATCTGATAAAACACCTTAGAGACGAGATTTTTTTTTTGACAAGTAAATTTTACCTTTAGCAGTTTTTTTGCCCTCTCAATCTCAACAGGATCGGGATGACTTGCACCGAAAACCCTCTCCACCTGCTAGACATTGTAAATTGCACGAAATATCATACACCAATCTTTAACCCTTTTCAGTTCGACATGTCCATCGAGATTCTATATCAAGCATACCTCCTTTATAAGCGTTTCGGTGTGAAGAATTTCAATGTCATCAGGGTTCTTCTTGCCAATGCCATTTTGAGTTGGAGGGAAATCTTTTCTCGCATTCTTAAGGGATCCCCTTCCCCTTCCTGCACCTGAAATGGCACCACCACGGCCACCAGACTTCTTAACCCCACCGCGCCCGGAACGAGCACCACCACGTCCTGGCCATTGATTGATACCCGGGTCCTCACCATCCCACATTATGTCCTCCGGCGAGATCTGTGGTCAAAGAAAGTTCAACAAGCAAAGCACAAGCAGTACATGATGATCAGCACAACCAGTATATCATGATCAGAACAATAGTCGCCTATCAAAAATTATTTTTGGAGTTAGATATTATGAGTCATTGGATGATACAAAATGACTCATACAATATTCCTAGAGCAACAACAAAAATTCTTAAACAAGGGAATAACAAATTACGTAAACCTTCACACACTAGCACAAACTAGCATACTTATGATCTAGGAGTTTCGCAGAAGTTCTTAAGCTAGTTTGCAAATTGAATACAAAATCCCATGATGTAGTTGCATTAAGTATTGAAGAGGGATTTTTTTTTTCCTTCCAATCTTAAAGACACAGCCCTGATTGCCAAGAACCCATAATCGGTCCTACACAGATTAGAAAGATAACTTGAAAAGGGATACTAGATACTTTTTGTCCCACATAATACACCACTTAAAAAGGGATACTAGATACTTTTTGTCTCACATAATATACCACTAGAAGAAGCCTTTCTGCCTCTCATTATCTACCAACACCTATGAAACTAATGCAGGGTATTACAAGGTAGTCTTCACAATATGTCATCCCCAAAACAATCACTGCTCTTAGGATATGAATCCACTATTGTAGCACCACAATAGTCCCACATCAGATGGAAAAAGGGTTCTAATCGAGAATATAAGAGGCCACGCACCTTAATAATAATAATTGAGCTTAAGTATTTTGGACCTTGCGGCAAGGTCATTACATTTGGTATCCGAGGCGAATACCAGCCGAAAGTGTGAAAGTTAAGTACTATACAAGACAAAGTGCTATATTACGAGTTTGATAGGAGCCATCTCTTAAACCCACGGGAGACACCTCTAGAATCTCACATCATCTGATAATTCTGGTTTATGTGTGTGATTGAGTTCGGACGTGATTGAGTTTGGACCTGCCAAGGATGTTAGGATTTAAATGGAGAGAGTTTATAACACCTCAATAGTCCCACATCGGATAGAAAAGGATTTCTAGGTCTGAACATAAGAGGTCGTGTACCTTAATAACTGGGCTAAAGCATATTGGGCCAATGGTATGGGCTCAACGAATTGTTACTAGTGGGTCGAGTCGTTATAACTATTTACAAGAATATATCTATCAAGAAGTGCGCATTAAAATATCAACATGTGTAAAGTCTGTACCCAATCCAAAGTCACAAACCAGCACAAATAACCATCCAAATGAAAGAGATTGTTTCCGAACAAGTTTATCATTGAACTAAAAAAGGTTCTTACTACATACAATCTCCAAACAATAGTAATCAATTTTATTAGTGAAAAGCAATATCAACATTTGCAGTCGGTAATAAATTCGATATCTCATCCCAAAGGTTTTGAAAATTGTATTCTAAGAGAAAGAAGTCAAAACAACAAGTCAAACTTTATATAGTTTGACTAAATTTAGACTAGTGAAATTTAGTTTCAACAATATGGAAAAGTCTACACTAATCTAAGAGTTTTTGCTAATCTACACTAATCTCCAAATCGAACAGAACAATACTGACTTCTCTCTGGCAGCATAACTCAAACATCAACTCCAACACTATTCTCCTTTACTCAAAGGCTAAATCTCTTCTAACCAAAAGCATGTCATTTTCAGCATTCACATCTTTTGGTATCACCAACCATGCATTGCCTCACTTTTCCAATCAATGCACTAATATTACCAATTTTTATATGAGCAAGGAACAATCTTCCTTATTTTTCCCTATCCCTAAGTTGCTTTTCCTCCAGTCTTAGGGTGAATGACGTCATTCCCATAATCATGGCCACCTCCGACTATATCTTGCCCTCCTATCTTCTTTGAAAAGTCATCAATTCTAGTCAGTTAACTTGCATTCATACCTATTTCACATAAATGTTACTTATTACAAAACCCACAAAGTCAGCTATGGTGTAAAGTTGTCTGAATGCCTGATCATGTCTCATCTTCCAAGACAACATCACCGGTAACTAGCATAGACCATGAGATATCATTTGTGAAGCTAATAAAAATTTGAAGCAAAAGAGAGGGCTCAAAGCAAAACATTGATGAGACCATTGTGCTCTGATGGTCGTTAGCAGTACCAGCAGTAGTTCTCACATTAGTGACCCATCCAGCGATCATTAACAATTTTTGTTCACTATTATGTCAGGATTGTCATTCCCAAAGATAAAGACCAAACACTTCGCTATGAATGGCACATTAACTTGCCATAAGATGGATATAGGAGGACTTAAGCCGTTAAATAAAAAGAGAAAAACAGAAGTTAAAAGGATTTTAGTGATCTGAATCATCTGATGCAGAAAAGAAGTTGAATCACCTCTTTTAAATTGACCCATTCCCATGTTTCATTCTGCGTGTTTATGTCATAAACCAGAGCATGTAGACCCTGCCAATAATAGTAACAGATGAGGTGGCTGAAGCCTAATTCTAGTCGCAGATATTGAGCATTAAGTAACCAAACACACCTCAACTGGATTGTAATCGGTGATAACAGCCTCATAAAAGCTATTATCTTCAGGCCACCTCGTCATGACTTTACGCCCAACTAGCGGATCATATGATGGTGCTTCAGCGGGTTCAATAGCAGCAAGAGCACCAGAAGAGTTTCTGTTTGTGACTTGGCCTCTTACACTAGGGCCAGCAGAAGGATACTGCATGGATTTTGTTGAGGCTGCACCAGGCAACTTTTGACCCTTCAAAGAATGAGTTATACATAAGGAAAAAAGGAAGGGGGAACAAAATGCATAATGTGAGGAGACCTTAGAAAAACACATGCATATATGAAATCATCTTACAGATTTAGTTTTTTTCCCCTTTGGTCCTGGTGGAGCTCCCTTTTTTGCAGCCGATGATGACGGCTGCATTGAAGGAGCAAGCGGTTGTGGAAGCAATGCAGGAGATGGTGCTGGCAAAGGTAGAGAAGGTATAGATTGTGATGTCTTTTGCCTTTTGCGAGAAGCTGACACAGACGGACTGGGTACGGTATCATGTTTCGGCTGAGGATTATTAGCCAGGCCAGTTTGAGTACCACCAGCCTGTCTCCATTCCCTATTGATGTTAACAAAGAATTCAGTAATCATATGGAATAAAAATCTGTTCAAGACCCAATTTTATAGATCTTGTACCACAGATAAGTTCCTTAATATGAAACCTTATTCTTCGAATAACGTCATCAGCATTCACCCTGCTTAATAGTTCTCTGTGTTCCTTGTCGGACACTCTTAGTTCCTTTCTTAGTTCAGTTATGAGACTTTCCTTCTCCTGAAAAATTCATGTTTGTTTAGTGAGATGGATTATATTAACAACTGGAAAAGTGCAAAAAGAAACAAAAGTTGATAGGTATAAATTATTTGGTCAATGATTTTAAGGAAGTGAATACCCAAGTAATGGCATCAGACTGAGCCTTAAATGCCCGGAGAACTGAACTGTAGGCTTCTTGCTCGAGCTGATGTATTTGGACTTCCATATCATTTTGTACCCTTGGATATGGACTAGCAGCAACAATTGGCCTTCCATTTCCACTGACACGCCCTCCTCTCGCAGCCCTGTTCTGATATGTTGGTGGAAGATCATCATCAGTTCCTGCAGAGTAAATATAACAAGTTTACTAATGCTTTTCCCAACCTATCCCTATTCCATTCGAAAACGTTTTAGCAGCTCCATTTTTTTCCCCCTACTTTCTATACTCTTCGATAGTTTTCTTGTTCTTCTAACTCAAGAGAGACAAAATCAACTTATACAAATAGTCCAGCTTTTCTTTTGTAATCTCTCCACTCTCCCCACGACTAAAAGTTCAACCTTCAAATAAGAGGACGCTGTAAGCTGTCTAAAGCCACAAAACCTAGTTTCCAAACCCAATTTTACAAGAAACTAAGCTACAAACCCTAGTTTCCAAACCCAATTTTACAAGAAACTAAGCTACAAACCCTAGTTTCCAAAACCCTAATTTGCTAAAAAAATAAAGAAGCTAAAAACTCCAGCTTCCAAAACCCTAATATCCAAAGCTACAGACTCTAGCTTCCAAAACCCTAATATCCAAAGCTACAGACTCTAGCTTCCAAAGCTTAATATGCAAAGAACTAAGCTAGAAACCCTAGTTTTCACCCCAAATTGCTTGCCCCCCAAAATAAAATATCTGCTAATTCAACAAGTCCCACGCATAATAACACGCTGATACAAAAATTCGATGAGAGTTCCTCATATGTATCGACCTATAAGCTCAGAAAATCGTAAAAAAAGAACATCTAATTGAAAGAAGACAAAGAAAGAGATCGAACCCACTCACCGCTACTATCCGAAGGATCATACTCCATGGCCATATTATACGCAAATTCTTCCCCCAATCCGTCGAAATCGCCGTAAACAACTCGAAGAAGCGCAAAAAGGAGATGTCTTGTTCACAAACAATCCCCAGTTCGCGCCACGACCGCGAGATCCACCGCTTCTACGCCCACTCCTCCGCGATCACCGCGAGAACCGATGCATCACGAGCTCGAGGATTCGAATTCGATGGAGAATTCGCGTCGCGAGGGTGGGATTAGGGCAAATTTTTGGGAGGGGGACCGGAGAGGGAGGGGTTAGGGTTTGAAACGAAGCGGGGAGAAAAGTGTAAAACGTCGGACCCGAAACATGTTTTATAGCGAATAGGCTCCGACAGTTTAATGCGAGCTTTCAGTTCCGGACCTTCTAGGTAAAAACTATTGCGTGGACCCTGTGTACAATGTGTCTTATACACCGCACAACTAATAATATTCTATTCCAACCGACCGTCCCTAGAGCCAGTTGCAAAGGGCTTGGTCGTTGGTATCCGAGAACCAAGTTCGAATCCTAGTTGATTCACATTTCCACCTAAGTTTATTTTTAAATGAAATAAACGAAGCGGGCAGCGTACTACCTATCTCTCTAAAAAAAAAAAAAATTCTATTGTATACTAGAGGACTTGGAATTAAAGGGTTAAATGCATCAAAACCTGCGTGATCAAAAATACCAACTTGTTTAATTAAAACTAAGCAGGTTCACCAGTTCGATGGTTGAATAGTTAGTTCAAACGATTCAAAGTAATTTTTTGATTTATGTAGTTCAAACGGTTGAATCGAGCGGTTTTAATGGCAAACGGTTGAATTGAGTCATCAACTCGTCATTTTATTGGTATGTAATATCATGTTGCTCAAAAAAAAAAAAGTGTTCATAGATTTCTTTGGTCTCAACTTTAGTACCAAAAACGAGTCATTAATAAACCTACAGTTGATGAACATTTACCCCAGAGTCTAATCTAAAATTGCAGCCGGTCAAGGTCAAACTTTTATTGTAAGTATATGTCATGTGAAGATAGCAGCAGATTGAATCAGAAGAAGAGAGAAAAGGCCGATGAAAAATGGCATCAACTACTGGATTTCCCACGCATCAGCACCACCTCCTCCGCTTCTTTCTGATTCTTTTCCTCCTCCTCCTCCTCGGAATCCGAACTCGAACTCGAACGGCGACCGCGGCCCAGACCGTCACCGAAATAACACGCGGCACGACGCTGACGCCTGCCGGCCCGCTCTCCTACGTGGCGTCCCCCTCCGGCGACTTCGGCTTCGGCTTCCACCCTCTGCCGAATGACTCCGACGCCTCCGGCTTCCTCCTCGCCGTCTGGTTCGCCGGCACCGATCCCAAGACCGTCGTCTGGTCTGCCAACGGCGACAGTCCTGTCGGACCTGCTGCCCGGCTCGTGTTAACAGTCGACGGCCAATTCGCTCTAACCAACGGAGCTATGGGGCGGCCGGTGTGGCAGCCAGCTGGCGTGGCCGTGTCGTCCGCGTCGCTCCTCGACACCGGCAATCTCGTCGTCTTCGCCGCGGATTCGGCCGTGCTGTGGCAGAGCTTCGCGTTCCCTACGGACACCATGGTTCCGGCGCAGGTGCTGAACCAAAGCACGTTCCTTCAGTCTCGGCTCACCGACTCCGACTACTCCAAGGGCCGGTTCCAGCTCCTCAACCGCGAGGACGGCGACCTCGTGTTCTTGGCCGTCAATGCCGCCACCGGGTACGAGTACCACGTGTATGAACACACCGCCACCGCGGGCAATGACACCCAACTCGTCTTCGACCCCGCCGGATTGCTCTACTTCGACGTCAAGAACGGGTCGACGATATCCTTCCCCCCGCAAGTCGAGCTCCCCACCGATGATTTTTACCAGCGGATGACGCTCGACTCCGACGGCGCCCTCCGCCAGTATGTCTACCCGAAGCCTGACGCGAGCAGCTCGAGCTGGCCTAGCCGATGGACGGCGGTGCAGAGCATCCCTCCCGACATATGCAAGGCTGTCACGCCGACGGGGAGCGGCGTCTGCGGGTTCAACAGCTTCTGCGTGATCGACGCGAGCCTGCGGCCCGTCTGCAAGTGCCCGCCGCAGTACTCGTTTGTGGACCCGAAGAACCAGTACTCGGGCTGCACTCCCGACTTCCCCGCGCAGAGCTGCGGGAGGGACGAGTCTGCGCTGTTCGATCTCGCCGAGCTGATCACGAGCGACTTCCCCTACGGGGACTACGAGCTCTACAGTCCGACCGATGACGACCGGTGCAAGGAGTATTGCTTGCGCGACTGCTTCTGCTACGTGGCCATCTTCCGAGACGGGAGCTGCTGGAAGAAGAAGATGCCCGTGTCCAACGGTCGGGAAGGAACCGACGTCGGAGGGAAGACCCTGATCAAAGTGCCGAAAGATAACTCCGCCCGCCGACGCTCGAATCAGAACCGTACGAAAGTGATCGAAGAGAGGAGGGACCGAAGAACGGCCGTGCTAGTCGGATCCTTGATCCTCGGTGTCTCGGCGCTCCTCAATACAGTGCTTGTCGCCGGCATCGCGGTCGCGCTGTGCCACTTCTGCTGCAGACGGAAGCAGAAGCTCGCGCCCGACCCGGCTTTGTCGGGGCTACATCTCAGAGCTTTCTCTTACAGAGAGCTCGAAGAAGCCACGGATAACTTTCGCGAACAATTGGGCAGCGGATCCTTCGGTGCGGTCTACAAGGGGGTGCTGGCATTAGAGTCCGAGACGCGCGTGGCGGTGAAGATGCTGCACGAGCGGCTCCGCGAACCGGAGAAAGAGTTCACGAATGAGGTCACGTCGATCGGCCGAACTTACCATAAAAATTTGGTCGGATTATTCGGATTCTGCAACGAGGGGACGCATCGGCTACTGGTCTACGAGTACATGAGCAACGGACCGTTGACGGACTATTTGTTCAGGACGGAGAGACCCAGTTGGTCGCGGCGAGTGCAAATTGCGTTAGGCGTTGCGAAAGGCCTCCTATACTTGCACGAGGAATGCGAAGCGCAGATAATCCACTGCGACATAAAGCCTCAGAACATTCTGCTGGACGATAGTCTCACCGCGAGGATTTCGGACTTTGGCCTCGCGAAGCTTCTGATGGACGGTCAAACTCGAACAGACACCGGCATCAGGGGGACCAGAGGGTACGTCGCGCCGGAGTGGTTCAGAAACAGGGTGGTCACGGCGAAGGTGGACGTGTACAGCTTCGGAGTCGTGTTGCTGGAGATCATTTGCTGCAGAAGAAACATCGAACTAGAGAGGGACGAGGACGAGGCGGTGCTCGCGTACTGGGCTTACGACTGCTTTGCGGAGGACATGTTGAGCCTGCTAGTAGAAAACGACGGCGAGGCTACGGCGGACATGAGCAGAGCGGAAAGGTTCGCGACGGTGGCCATTTGGTGGATCCAAGAAGATCCGTCGCTAAGGCCCTCGATGCGAGAAGTCGTGCAGATGCTAGAAGGAGCTGTCGAAGTACCTACGCCTCCCGATCCTTCGCCGTCGCAATCTGCGATTACAATGTAGTCCTTTGTATCATGTGCTTTTTTCTGAGCTCTGTTATGCAATGCGTGATCAGTTGAAAGTATGCTGCTACTGAGAGAAAAATGATGGATTGATTAAATAGCAGGTAACAAGTGTGTTGTTTGACAAGTGTGCTCTGTGTTTCAAGGTATGTTAATGTTGTGACAATAATTTGTGTCTTGTTATCAATGTCCTTTGTTTAGAATGCATGATTTTGAAACTGCACTTGTTATTACCTCTTTCCAATGAAGCTCGATTTGCAGCACAGTATGCATGCTTAATTTTAAAACAAACTTTTTGAAATTGCAGCTTACATTCAACTAACTGTTTAAAAATTTTATTGAGTTATTGAAACCAAACATTATCGGATTATGCGCAATAAAGGAACTATGAAAAAAAAAAAAAAAAAAAAAAAAAAAGACTTACCAAATATTATCGAATTATCAAAAATTATGTTTAAGCTAAGTACAAGGGATTGTTCATATAATATAGTCTAAAGACTTAGAAGTGTAGTCATGACATGGTCCATTCCTAATAAAAATTGCATCTGCTATGCTAGGAGACACAAAGTTTGTTTCAGTCTAAGAATATATAACCAACCACAAGCTTAACAATAGCCTATAAAACCAACTGTTACTAGAACAAGTGGCGAAGGGCTTGGTCGTTGATATTCGAGGTCCCAAGTTCGAATCCTAGTTGATTCACATTTCCAGCTAAGTTTATTTCTAAATGAAATAAACGAAGCGGGTAGCGTGCTACCTATCTCTCAAAAAATGAATTAAAATACGAAGGTGAGGTAGAGGGACCTCCGAATAGGGCAGGCAACTGAGCGAGCCGGCTCGTGTTCCACTCGCGTTCGGCTCGATATTCAGCTCGCTCGAGCTCAGCGCGAATTAATTTCAAGCCGAGCTTGAGTATTACTGGGCTCGCTCGAATTAGGCTCGAAAAGCTATATATATATATAGAGAGAGAGAGAGAGAGAGAGAGAGAGAGTTGGACTAGAATACTATTGATAGCACAAGATCTTTTTTGCTATCAAGTTTTTAGCTATTGGATCAATTTTTTCATCATTTTTAACTATTGGATTAAATATTATAACCTAGTGAGAACTACTCAACCCTAAGAGACTCGATAGCACAAAGCGTTTGATACTATCGATAGTATAGATAGTATAGAAAAAGTCCGGCTACTATACTATCAATAATACCAAATGCTTTGTGCTATCAAATTTTATGCGTTTAGATCTATCCCTTTAACCATTTCCATCCATTAGATCAAACTATTAAACTAACCAAACACTCAATCCTAAGAGATCACTGTCATTCTAACCACACATCCCTTCACCTAAGAGCCGAAAACCTAATAGCAAGTGGTTGGTATTTTAAGAGCGTGTTTGGTTCACTTCTCTTTTACCCTGGAATAAGAATCCGAATGGGTGAATCCGTTTGTGGATATTTGGTACGCGGGAGTCCCATTCCGATTTCGATTCCCGAGTGGAATGAAAATCCCCCAATCACCTCTTTTTCCAATCCGGCCTAAGAGGCCGGATTGGAAGTTGAATCCGGATAGAATTTATATTTATTTGGATTAAATTTATTTTTTCAAATTTTTTAATTAAAATATGAGTTTAAATTTAGAAATTAAATTTTAAATTTTAAATTTTAAAATTTAATTAGAACTTGAATTAAAAATTAAAATTTAATCAAGTATTTCGAATATAACTTATGAATTTGAATTTAAATTAAATTTAAATTTATATAAAGTTTTATTCAAATTTTATTTAAAAGTTAAATTAAATTTATGGATTCAAATTAAAATTTAAATTATAATTTTAAATTTGAATTTGAATAAATCGAAATTTAGTTTTATATTTTGAATTATCCACTCAACTTCAAAGTTTAATTTTTTTAAAAAAATAGATTTAAAAGTTTTATGTAAATTTTTAATATTTAATTTTTAATTTGAATTTAAATTAATATATTATAAAGATAAAATTAATATATTAATTTGATTACGTTTTTTATATTTATCTGAATTAAACACCGACAATGGGAATGATTTATTCCGATTCCGATTCAGGTGATGAACCAAACAGAATTAGGTAATGAGTCATTCCGATTCCGATTTCGATTCCAGCTTATTTTGATTCCGATTTCGATTCCGACTTCGAACCAAACGAGCCCTAATAGTATAGTAAACTAATTTTATATATATATAATATGGTATATATATATAGAGAGAGAGAGAGAGAGAGAGAGAGAGAGAGAGAGCGCTAGGCTAGAATACTATTAATAGCACCAATGACTTGGTGCTATTAAGTTTTCTACTTTCGAATTAAAAGATATGTGGTTAAGATGATGTGTACCTCATAGGGTTGAGTGGGGTGGTTAGTTGATAGTATAATCGAACGGTTAAAAATGATAAAAGGGATAAATCTAACGGCAAAAAATTTAATACCACCAAATGCCTCGTGCTATTGATAGTATCCCAGTCGGACTATATATATATATATCTCCTTATAAAAACTACACATTTTAGGGTGGGCAATTGTTAGCCCATACACGACTTTCATCACTTAAACTCCGAAATATTTTTTTCAAATTCTATGGGAAGTAAACCATGCTGGGATATATCCGTAGTAAAATTTGNTATATATATATATATATATATATATATATATATATGTTAGGGCTACTATACTCTCATTAGTATAGACCCTTTTATCCTTTTAAATTTTTAATCGTTGGATGTACGATTAGAATGATAGTGTTCCCTAAGATTTAATAGGTGGTTGGTTGAATAGTATGATTTAATAAAAGAATAAATGATGGATTTAACGGTTGAAAATTTATGAGTATAAAAGGGTCTATACTCAAAAGAGTATAATAGCGGAACTCTATATATTATATAATTATATATAAAATATATTTTAATTATGTAAAATAATATATGTTATGTAGTTTATATATGTATGTAGAATTTAGATTATTGGGCCCACAAAACCAAACTAGCAAAATTCTACTCTAATTGCTCTCTTTTTTTTCGCTTGCTCACATAGTCGCTTTCCGTAATTTTTTTAATATTATAATATCGTATTTCATGCATTCATTTTATATGTTGAACTATTAGATATTTTTTGTATCAAATTTTAGATAATGTTTTTTAAAAATTAAACAATAGATTGTACAATGTTAAGAATTTCAAGCGGCTCGTTTAGGGCTCGAGCTCGCTCGACTCGAAGTTAATTAGGTTTGCTCAAGCTCGGCTCGAATTAATTTCAAGCCGAGCTTGAGCCTAAATTTAGGCTCGAAATTAATTTCAAGCCAAGCTTGAGATGAGGTTAGCTCGCTCGATCTCGGCTCGTTTCCACCCCTACCTCTGAACCATATTAACAAAAAAAAAATCAAAAAATGAAATAAAATAAAAATAAAAAAATAAAAATAAAAATAAAAAAATAAATATTTAAGTTTCGACACTGTCAGAACAAGATTAAGGGCCCGTTTGGCCTATCTTCTGAAAATGTGATTTCTGAAAAAGTGATTTTGGTTGGGAGAAGTGATTTTGGTTAAAAACTGTAGAGCGTTGGGCTGAGTTTAGATAAAAGTGATTTTGAAAAGTTATTTGGTAAAATTTTTTTGATGTTTGCGTAAATTAATATTTTTATTAAATTTTATTTTAAAATAATTTAAAATCTAAATTTAAATTAGAATTAAAATTAAAATTTTAAAATTTTAAAATTTTAGTTTTCTGATTCTGGGGCCTTCAAAATTAGTTTTCTGATTCTAAAAAGCAGAATCAGATTTTAAAAGTGAGTTTGTCAAACGCTCTATTGAGCCGAAAATCACTTTTCAACCCAAAAGCGTTTTTTAAAAGTTAGGCTAAACACCCTCTAAGAAATGGCGTAGGACACGATTTTATAGCATTAGAAAAGAAAAGAATAGGCCTGTTGCACAAGTTAAATCAATATTTAATGTAACCAATCTACCAATTTAATTGCTACTGGTCAGTAGCCCATATTTATTCATCTGTCTTATAACTATTTCTTTTAATACTAAATATATTTTTTTTAAAGAATTAAACTCTAATGAGATAATGAAGTGTGAGATGTACCACCTACGATAAGGTGTACATACAGATTGTAAGTATCCGCCTTTGTACAAGTAATATTTTCTCCAAAATTGTACATACTCAAGGCTAGACGTATGTATAACACTCTCGGTTTTCAAATTGTGGATTTACTTTAATCTCAAAATTTTAATCTAATGTATTAGAGGGTATGTGCTATAGAAATAATTGTATCTCTTCATAAAGTGGTTATTCTTATAAAAAGATTTGTCTTTTCATTTGATGTAAAGATATATCTTTTTACGAAGAAATATGTTTCTTCACAGAGAGATAAATCTTTTGTGAAAGAATATATCTTTTCGTTATTTGTGAAATAACGTGTCCTTTTATGAAAGAATATAATTTTAACAGTTGTGTCCTTTCAGCGTAATCATTCACCTCCTATAAATAAGAAATGTTTGAAGGCTTCAAGGGTAACATAATCAATCATTTCTCCTTCCTAATTTTTCATATTGATTCTTAAAATAAAAGTTCTTAAAGAAAAGTCTTCAAATGTGCTATTTGCAATCTTTCGGTGGTCTTATTGTATTTTGGAGGCGATTTGCTGGTAACTCGGCAGTATACATTCGAGTGAGGACAAATTTCATCTTAAAGAAAGTGAACTTATGCGCCTCAAGATCATAATTTACTTGATCTTCATTCGTATTTCCCAACATTATCTATTTTTGCGCATCTGTATTTTTTTTTTTTTGATTAAACAGGGGTATACCCTATTTTAACAAAGTCAGAACAGAGAGTATATGAGCAGTCTAGTAAGGCGAAAAAACAGAACGGCAAGAACAGCATGGGTTGATCGCAATCAAGATCTAGGAGCAGGAACCCAGAAACCAAAAAAAACCAAAAACCAAAAACCAAAATCAAAGCCCCAAAAAACCCCAAAAAGCGCACACTCCTAGATGCTGTCCATGTCCCCGAGTGCGGCTTTCCATGATCGCACCGTGCAGAGAATGTTTTGGCTCCGGAAGGTAGGCTGCTTGAGTTGATCTTCGAATAGTCTCTTTTTTCGTTCATTCCATAATTCCCAGCATGAAGCCGTGAAGAGGAGGTCGAAATGGTCCTTGAATTGGCCAGAGAGTAGATTTCTAGCTCTATATGCGCATCTGTATTGATAGCGCATGATAGACGGTTCATCCAGTTCCCAACTGGCCAAGTGTTATAGAAGTAGGTGTTTACTTGTGGAAACTACATGGTACTTTACTGAGAGCTTAGAAATTGGGTCAATGCAATTACTTAATTAATGCATATATGTCAATATGTGTATTAGTATATACTGAAATTTTTTTATGGAAAAACTTCAAACACGCCACTTGTGGTTTCACTCTTTCTCACTTTAGTACCCTGTGGTTTAAAGTGTATCAATTTAGTACCCTGTGGTTTCGCATTTTCTCACTTTAGTACCCTGTGGTTTAAAGTGTATCAAGCTAGTACCCTGTGGTTTCGCATTTTCTCACTTTAGTATCTGTGGTTTAAAGTGTATCAAGTTAGTACGCTGTGGTTTCGCACTTTTTCACTTTAGTACTCAGTGGTTTAATATTTCATTAAGAGAAAAATAAAACCACAGGGTACTAACTTGATACAAAAATAAAATCACATGGTACTAATTTGATACAAAAATAAAATCACAGAGTACTAACTTGATACATTTTAAACCACAGGGTACTAAAGTGAGAAAGTGCGAAATCATATGGTACTAACTTGATACACTTTAAATCATAGGATACTAAAATGAAAAAGTGCGAAACCACAGGGAGAGTTTTTAAAGTTTTTTTATTTTTTATTGAGACATATACCATGCACTGAGTTCAGAAGTCTTCGGACATCCAAATCGTCGATCGGTCGACCGTGTCAAATTCTCTCTCTCTCTCTCTTTTTTCTTTTTCTTTTTTTTAATGGGTTAGTAGGCTATAAAGGATTATTTTTTAAAATCTTTGGCATGGTGTTTCTAAATGTATTGCCTATATGTTAATTTCAAACCTTTATTATTCATTAGTCTAATATCTAGTCTTAATCATCCTGCTAAAAGGTCAAAAAGCTTTTGAATATTAAAGCATATATAGCTACATTTCTGTTAATTAAAGTGCATAATGGTGTCTAAAAAAAGACTAGAAATTAAGAGATGAACTTGAAAAGAAATTAAAAAAAAACATGAAAGAAGTAAAAGACAACTATAGTAGTTATCGCCTGGTTATATTAAGTTGCTTGGACCATGTATGTAGCAATAAATATATATTTCAACCAAGATGACTAATAAATAACAACAACTATAATAATTTTTTTTTTTAAAAAAAATATTACTATGATGTAGCACTGATATTATATCAAACCAGGATGTTAAATGATACATTATGCTATTGTCTAATGCAATTGATTGGTAATACAATAAGGTTGGGGGTAACTTAGCACCCTTTTAAAAAATTAAAATAAAATTTGTGACTAGTTCAAGAAAAATTTTTAGGATAAGGGCATTCATAAAAAGAAAAAAAACAAAAAGTCCAGTAGAATCCTGATGAATGTATCAAAGTCTCTGCTATGGGTGTTGACTTAGGGGAGGAGTAAAAAAAGGGTAAAAATGTGGAAAACACATCTTAACTATAATCTATTTTACCGACTGTCTTTAGAGTAAGTGACAAAAGACTTGGTGGTTGGTATCCGACACCCAAGTTCGAATCCTAGTTGATTCACATTTCCAGCTAAATTTATTTCGAAATGAAATAAATGAAGCGGGTAGCGTGCTACTTATCTTTCTCAAAAAAAAAAAAAAAAAAACTATAATCTATTTTGATTGAGCTATCTAGTTTTTTAAAAAATTTAATTTTATTATCTAATTTTTAATTTACTTGATTTGAGCTAATTAGTAATTTTTTAACTTCAAATTTGTATGCACCCTTTATCTTCACGAGTTTAGTTGGTATATTTATAACCGCAAATTCATTAAAGTAGATAATAAGTAACTTAAATTTTATATCCTGTGAGTCATCAAATAATTTAAATGAAATAAATTAAAAAATTAGATTTAAAATTCGTATATGTGGATAATAAATGCTAACCAACTATTCTAAAAATACATATCGACAGAAACAACGAATCCATCACGTTTAATAACTTCACCACAGCACTTTCGAACTTTGACTCCACTCAATTCATCTGAACGTTAGGTTTATTTTTAGCTCTATTATTGTTAGATTAATTGTAGACCACAGTCCCACTCAATTTACTAGTTTTCTTGATGTATTATTACGGAATAGAAAGTTGGACTTATTTTTAACTAATAATAAATAGCCAACAGTATAGTCCGCACGAATTGAGCTCCTATATTTTTAAAAGTAACAATACTTGTAGGTTTTCGGTCCTTAGATTAAGAAATATACGGTTAGGATGATAATGATCCTCTAGAGTTGAGTGAATGGTTAGTGGAATAACATAATTAAGGATTTCGGTCTTTAAATTAAGAAATATACGGTTAGGATGATAATGATCCTGAGTGAATGGTAAGTGGAATAACGTAATTAAAGAAGTAAAATTTAACGGTGAAAAATTTATAAATACTAAATGCTTGACGCTTTTAAGAGCACCGTAGTCGGACTGTAGTCGGAGCTATCTTATTATGAAGACTGTTCCCATCAAAGTTTTGTTCCCTTTTATCCTATCAAATTAAATTAACCAACAGCAACATCTACCAGAAACAAGAGGAGAGAGGGAGAGAGAGAGGGGGAAATCGATCTAGAGAGAGTAAATGGCGCCACCAAGCTATTTGAATGCGGTACCTCCTCCTCCCCTCCTTCTCTACCTGCTTGTTCTTAGCCATGCTCTCCCAGTTACCACTCTTGCTGATCAGAGCCATGCAGTCAACAACATGACTCGAGGCACCACCCTTAGTCCCGGGGGTTCAGGTTCAACCGCCGGCTGGGCCTCCGCTTCCGGCGACTTCGCCTTCGGCTTCTATCCGCTCGACCGCTCCAACTCCTCCTTCCTCCTCGCCGTTTGGTTCGCCAACACCGTCCCTCCCACCCTCACGTGGTTCGCCAACGGCGACAACCCGGTCCAGCCCGGCTCTCGCCTCGACCTCACCGCCGACGGCGAACTCTCTCTCGTAGACCATTTCGGCAGAGAGGTCTGTTAAATTATACGAAGCAACCATTACTCATTCTTTAACGCTATATTCGGTATGGAAATAAACTGAGCCGAACAAAATAATTTATCCCCGCTATTCCGCCGAACGCCGAGCTTGGGTTAGTAGCGAACGATGTTTTTATATATATATATTTATTTTTTATATTTAACAAGGTCTGGAACGCCAACGTCACCGGCGCCGCATACGCCGCACTCCTCGACGCCGGCAACCTCGTCGTCATGGGACCTAACTCCTCCGGCGTGCCGCTGTGGCAGAGCTTCGGCTCTCCGACCGACACGATGCTCCCGGGCCAAGTCCTGACCCGGGGTGCAACTCTCCGGTCACGGCTCTCGGACTCCGACTGCTCCAAGGGGCGGTTCCAGCTCGTCAACAGTGAGACAGGCGATCTCGTGCTCGTCCCGGTCAACGTGCCGACGGGCATGTTCTACGACGTCTACTGGCAGACTGGCACCGCCGGCAATCAGACTCAGCTCGTCTTCTCGGAGTCCGGCCTTCTGTACTTCAATCTAGGAGACGGCCATGGCGCCGGCTCGGCGGCTCTCAACTTCACTGCCAGCGCCTCTCCCTCCACCGCAGACTTCTACCACAGAGCGACCATCGACCCCGACGGCGCATTCCGGCAGTACGTTTATCCGAAGCCGGGGTCGGCGAGAATTCGAAACGCAAGCAGCTGGCCGGAGGAGTGGACGGCGGTGCTGAGCATTCCCGCGGACGTGTGTCGGATCCAGACGTGGACCGGCAGCGGCACCTGCGGGTTCAACAGCTACTGCAGGCCGTCGTCGGGGCCGAACCAGACGTCGTCGGCCTGTCTGTGCCCGCCGCAGTACTCGTTCATCGACCCGTCCCGGCAGTACAGAGGCTGCGCGCCGGATTTCGCCCCGCAGAGCTGCGCGACAGACCAGGCGAGTTTATACGACTTCGTCGAGATGGCCGACACCGATTGGCCGTTCGCGGTGTACGACTACGATGTCTACTATCCTGTCGACGAGGCCCGTTGCAAAGATTATTGCTTGCGCGTTTGTTTCTGCGGAGCGGCCGTCTATCGCGACGGATACTGCTGGAAGAAGAAGCTACCGCTCTCTAACGGAAGAAGTGCGAGCTACGTCGGCGGGAAAACGCTTTTAAAAGTGCCCAAAAACAACAACAACAACTCTCACTACATGTTCCCGCCCTCGCCACTCAATACTAGTACTAGTACTAGTACTAGTACCAGTACTGTTGTTGTGGAGAAAGAAGAAGGTGAACTGATTCTAGCAGGGTCGCTGCTTATTGGGATCTCCGGGTTTCTAAACGCAGTTTTGGTAGCCGCCATTGCTCTAGCAATTTGCAACTATCGCAGTCGGCAGAAGAAGCAGAAGCCAGTGTCGACCGATCCGACCATCTCCGGCCTAAACCTGCGCGTTTTCTCCTACAGAGAGCTCGAAGAGGCCACCGACGCGTTCGGAGACGAGCTGGGCAGCGGAGCCTTCGGTACCGTGTACAAAGGGATGCTAGCTTCTGAATCAAACACAGTAATCGCGGTGAAAAAGTTACGTGATCTGGCGCTGCGCGAGTCGGAGAACGAATTCACTAACGAGGTGCGCGCGATCGGCCGGACCCACCACAAGAACCTGGTGAGGCTATTCGGATTTTGCAACGAGGGGACGCATCGGCTGCTGGTGTACGAGTACATGAGCAACGGATCGTTGACGAGCTTGCTGTTTGGACCTGAGAAGCCGAGCTGGAGTAAGCGAGTCCGAATCGCCCTGGAGATTGCCAGAGGCTTGCTCTACTTGCACGACGAGTGCAGCGCGCAGATTATCCACTGCGATATAAAGCCTCAGAACATACTGCTGGACGATAATTCGGTAGCCAGGATCGCCGATTTCGGGCTCGCGAAGCTTCTTAAGAACGACCAAACGCGAACGAGCACCCTTTGCATCAGGGGGACAAGAGGATATGTCGCGCCGGAGTGGTTCAGGAACACCGCGATCACCGCGAAGGTGGACGTCTACAGCTTTGGCGTCGTGCTGTTGGAGATAATCTGTTGCAGAAGGAGCGTAGAGATCGACATGGCCGAGGATAAGGCGGTGTTGGTGCATTGGGCTCACGAGTGCCTCAAAGATGACAAACTGGACCTGCTGGTGGAGAGCGACGAGGCGGCCTTGGCGGATATGACTAGATTGAGCAGGTTCATATTAGTAGCCATTTGGTGCACGCAAGAAGATCCGTCGCTGCGACCGTCGATGCAAAAAGCGATACAGATGCTAGAAGGGCTTGTTGCGGTTGCTCTGCCAGCTGAATCCGTCAGATTTTAATCAGTTCTTCATAGCTGAAATTGTGTTGTACTGCACTGTACTGACGATGTTTGAACTTTGTACGCACTTCGATACGTGCGCTCAATCGTCGGAAAAGGTTTGTGTAACAAATTGCAAGTTTGCGAGTTTTAAATTCGTCAAGAACTTTTCCTCTGGCGTCTTAAAATCCTTCTTAGAATCAAATTGTTCATTTGGTTAGCTGCACGAAACAGACTCGAATTTCTTGCAAAGCGGGGCTGGCACGGCCCCTCAATATGTCTTCTCTGTTGCAGGGAGGTAGAGACACTCAACCACTTGTTCTTCCTATGCCCTTACGCCAGGTCACTTTGGAACCGTCTGCTTCGCCGACCGCTGGTGCTCCAAATGTTGACGTCTGACTACGCTGCTGAGTTAGCCGAACGCTGGAGCAGTCTGCTAGAAATCTACTCTCTGGCCAATTCAAGGACCATTTCGACCTCCTCTTCACGGCTTCATGCTGGGAATTATGGAATGAACGAAATAAGAGACTATTCGAAGATCAACTCAAGCAGCCTAGCTTCCGGAGCCAAAACATTCTCTGCACGGTGCGATCGTGGAAAGCCGCACTCGGGGACGCGGACAGCATCTAGGAGTGTGCGTTTTTTGGGGTTTTTTTTTGGTTTTTGGTTTTTTTGTTTCTGGGTTCCTGCTCCAAGATCTTGATTGTGATCAACCCATGCTGTCCTTGCCGTTCCTTTTTTTCGCCTTACTAGACTGCTCCTGTACTCTCTGTTCTGACTTTGTTAAAATAAGATATACCCCTGTTTAATCGAAAAAAAATTCGTCGAGAACTAAATTGAACCAAAAACAAAATAAGCTGAACCGAATTGCGTTTGCTTGCGGTCTCGAAGTCAAATTTTCACTTTTAGAGGAAGGCTGTAAGCCTGTAACAGAGTGGAGAATCTGTCATCTGTTTCATTACTCCTTCCTGCTTCTTTTTTCGCTGCTCGAAACTTTTCTCTTTTTTTTTTTTTTCTGTCAGAAATTGTAATGAAACTACAACTTTTATAAATTATTTATAAATAAAAAATCTTAAATTCTTATTTTTTGAAGGTTTAGTCAACCAAAAATCTCATATAGAGTTTTAGTAACTATATAAAAATTTTAACAAATTACGTATAATTTTAATAATTCAAAAAAAATTAGCAATCTATTCATATAATTCTAACACAAATTCTAATAATTTATGTACAAAATTCACAAACTATCCTAAAAATTTCACAAAAAATTTACAAATAAAAAAATTATTTATCCAATTAGAATTTTTTTAAGGATTATTTTAAGAAAAAGTACTTGAGGGCCCCGCGCCGATCATCTTCTTTCCCTCCATTTTATTTGTCGCCTTTCCTTCCTCTTCGACCTCCGAAAGAGCCCTATAAACCCTAACCCTAATTCCAACCCTAAAACCCTGATTCATCTCCCTCAACTCCCTTCGTCTTCCTCCTCTAGCTCGAGTTTCGTCATCCATGGACTCCGAGGGCATCGGCGGAGCGCCGGAGGAGGAGCCAAAGAAGTCGAATCGGGGCAAAGCCAAGCAAAACCCTAAGAAGGCGAAGGAGAGCGTCCTCAAGCAAAGTTGCTCCTTTTCCCTCAATAAATGCTTCTCGTTGTGCTCCATTTCTCTTCGATTTCGCTGTTCAAAATCGGTTCTTGCTATGTTTCTCGTTTCAGAATCCCCTGCGGAGTTCTTTGCCGAGAACAAGAACATCGCCGGGTTCGACAATGTAAGTTCTGCATAGAATTGCCTTACTGTTTGCTGAAGGTGCTGTTGGGAGAAGCACCGTAACAGAGTTTCCCAAATAGCTCCTCTGTATTCGTCCGTAGCTAAAGCTTGAAACCTTCGACAGTTCTACTATGATAGGACGCTAAAATGAGATTGTGATACGCAAAACAAATGCTCCAATTTGGAGCTTTTGATTGTACTGTAGAGAGAAGCTACTTGGAGGATGTCAATTTTATGCTTCTTTTAGTGGCACTGCGCAAACCACATTTTCTCAATGGTTTTTTGCAATTGTTTGATCAAGTTGTAATCTTGCTATTTCCAGCCCGGGAAGTCGCTGTACACTACGGTGCGAGAGCTTGTTGAGAACTCCCTTGATTCAGCTGAGTCCATATCTGAACTCCCTGTAATTGAAATTGCAATGTAAGTGATTTTGGATAAAGAATAAGGTTGTGTGTAATGATCTCTTCGTTGGATTCATGGATTGTGGAACATAAGCTGGTTGTGTTCGATTTGGGCAGTGAAGAGATTAATAAGAGCAAGTTCAATACGATGATAGGTCTTGTTGATCGTGAGCGCGTTGATGAGGAGCTGTATGATGATTTTGAGTCTGCTAAGGCTCGTGAGGTGCGTTTTGCTTGTACTTACAATGTTGGGAAACTTCGGAAACCCCTACTGTGCTATGACCTGATTCCACTTCATCAACCTGCAGTTCAAATTGTAGTACTTTACTGCAGTTGAATGTTACTGTGGTTGAGCGCCATTTAAGTCGAGCATGTGGAAAGTCACACAGCTTGTTAAAACATTGCACTAACGGTTAATTTCTTAACTATAGTGAATTCTTGATCCTCCTTAGTTATAACGGTTTAATTAATCACATGATCACCACATGCTCAATTTAACAGCATTCTATATCAGATCCCACAGGGCAATAGGAACAAACAAACACATGATGGTAAAGCATTGCAATTTTAACCTTGGAGCGTTAAAATGTAATAAGGCTATACGATGAGAGCGTTTTGAAGTTTTACCTTTTGTCTATAAAGGATAATGATGGTAATGTGATTTTTAATCTTTCCGTTCTTCTACTCTTAGTCCTGTAGCTGAATTTCTATGTTAAAATGAATGGAAACGTTCATGTTGTCGACAAGTTACGGCCATGTAATCACTCTTCTCTTTGTGATATTGGGTTAGATCACTTAAGATATGTTATCCAGATATTTTTCATCCAATTTAATGAGAATTTAAATGAAGGACTAGGATTATATAGGAATTTGGAGGTTCGTATTCAACTGCAGAAGCTGGAAGATTGATGACAAGACTGAAATGTACTTACAGTTTGAGGATCCTTGGTGCAATTTGCTCTAGGATAGAAGTATGACATCTGCTTGCTTCAATTAAGAGTGGAAATAAGAGCGAAAATACTGTATTCGAATAACTTGGCCTTCTCATGCTTAATAATGTCGTGTATGTAGATTAATGTGTAATGCAAACGGGAATTTTTTTCCCCCATAAGTATATGCTTTCTTGATTTCTATATACCCCAATTTTGGCATCCTCAGAAACGCCTAGCGAAAGAAGCTCGTGTTCAAGAAATTCAAGCCAAGAATATTGCTCTAGGGAAGAAGTTCAAGGAGCCTTCAACAGCAAAAGGAGCAAAGAGCCGGGGTGAAGCTGCTTTTTTCAGGGTAACTTGTAAGGTATGGTTGGAAAATGTATCGGCTAGCTTCCCACATGTTGAAGTACCATCTTTAGTTCACTCAGGATTTACATTCCCTCTATTGTAGGATAATGGGAGGGGAATGCCACACGATGATATCCCAAATATGTTTGGGCGAGGTATTTACTGTTACCCTGGTGACAATTCCAGGATGGATATGATTACCTATAGAATAATTGAAAATGAATTTGGGTCTTGTCGCTAAAGGTTGTTTCCCTTGGTCTCTGTGCAGTTCTGTCTGGCACAAAATATGGTCTAAAACAAACTCGTGGGAAATTTGGACTTGGTGCTAAGATGGTAAGTACTCAACTCTATCCGTATTCCTGCTATATGCTGATCTGGATAAGTGTATCTGGTTACTAGCTGTGGCTTGAATGCTGGAATTATGTCTGTATTGGTGCTGGGAAAAAAATAAAAAATCGAATCTGAGCTAGCTTACATGAAATTTCTTTCCAAATTTGCTGCCAAGGATATCTTTACAGCATATGATTACAATTTGAATAGTTTTACAATACGAGTACTTTTGTTTTGTTGCCACTCATTTCTTTCTGTTGCTAGACACTATAACCAAGTTATTATTACGTTTTTGCCTGCTTCTCTTATGGATCTAATTGCAGAATGGAACAGGCACTGATTTGGTCCAAGATGAGCACTGGGCTTCCGATTGAGATTACATCATCTATGAAGGGACAAAATTATGTTTCCTACTGTCGACTGGATATTGATATTCATAAGTACGTATTAATTGGTGGGCTAATTGTATGTAATGACTCTTTTAGTCATTCTATGGTCATCATGCATTTTAAGTATATCCTGCATTCCTGCTATACAGGAACATTCCTCATGTTCATGCACATGAGAAAAGGGAAAACAAGGACCGGTGGCATGGAGCAGAAATTCAAGTTATCATAGAGGGTAATTGGACAACTCACCGTGTAAGTAGGATGATCAAGTACAGAAATACATTAGCGAGATGTTTACATGTATCCCTACAATAGCTTCAATTTTGATGTATACCCCTTAAAATCTGAAATTTCATATAAGCCCTTCAGAAACATAGTTTCTTACACGTGCACCCTTATATCTGTAGAAATGCCTCTCTATGAAACTCTTGTTCATACAAAAACCAACTTCTCCTGTAAATTGGATGACACCCCAACTCAAAATAAGAATAGTTTTGTAAGAAATACTCTTGTGAGGAGCATATTGGATGATTGGATTTGAAGGGATATATCTTAAGTGGGTTGCACTATCGCAGGGATATATTTCTCGAAGCCCTACATGCTTTAAATAGATGTCAGTCATGATTGTTCTTTGTTTGAAATATGCAGTCAAAGATACTTCATTATATGCGGCAGATGGCTGTTATCACCCCATATGCTCAGTTTCTGTTTAAGTTCATCTCAGACACAGCAGAGTAGGCAATCCTTAAAATTATTTTCATGTCTATGTGCTTTTAATTTCCAAAATGATATCTCTAATATTCTCCCATGATGTTGCAATACGCAGAAAAACCGTGACTGTAAGATTTGCACGACGTACGGATGTGATGCCTCCAGTTCCCCTTGAAACAAAGCACCATCCTTCTGCTGTTGATTTACTACTTATCAAACGGTTGGTTGCAGAGACTTCAAAGCAAAATCTTCTGCAATTCCTTCAACATGAATTCGTGAATATTAGGAAGTCTTATGCCGAACGATTA
Organism: Ananas comosus; assembly: GCF_001540865.1. Lineage (NCBI taxonomy): Eukaryota > Viridiplantae > Streptophyta > Magnoliopsida > Poales > Bromeliaceae > Ananas > Ananas comosus. Next base: position 11,548,056 of record NC_033634.1, on the reverse strand, counting down.
ATTGGTGAGAGCTCTAACTTAAAGCCATGTATGGCTATTTCTTGTCTTTCCTCAATTTCATGACTGCTGGTAAAAAATATCTGTTACTGGAGATTCATGAATTATGTACAAATGAAACATCATGCCATGATTATTTCGTTTTATTGTATGTTATTATGATTTCCCTTTAGTTGATGGCATCAAGCAGAATTAGGGGCATGAATAACTGACGTCATGCGCAATTCAAATATATTAAGCATAAGTTTCGGCTAGTATGGTACCTTAGTGATCTACTCTTTGATTTGCACTAGCTAATTTCCTTGATTAGTGAATAGTGATGTCTGGCTCAAATATTCTGTGATATTTTCATTTGAGAAGGCATATGCTAGATTAGCTTGATTGAATGTAAGGAAATATTGTTGTCTACTGTCATTTGTTTCATTTGTATGATTTAATTGAGAAGGCAGTGTTAATTAACAGTGCAGTAACTCAAGTTAACAAAATTTTTAATTCATTGTTTGTTTGGTGCTCCTACCCTGTACTTTATTGTTTAGTAAGGTTAGGTAGCGTCTCCCGATACCCACATTCATAGTAGATGTTTTCCTTAAAAGGAGGGGGGAAAAATCCTTATTCTATCAAATGCAGCAAAAAAATGTGACGTTTATATTTTTTTGGGTTAAACCAGGATATTCTAGGAATTTCTCCAGCTAGAATTGTTTTGTCCCTTCCTATGTCCCTAGTTTTCCTCGCAATCATTACAGTTATCTCGATAATAATCACTATTATTTCTATAATATGAAATGAAATGTGTAATCGGTTTTGTACCCAATTATCCTGGGATAGCAGGATATCTGAGGGATAAAGATTAAAAAAAAAATCTCTGGATAGTTCGGTCCAAACAAATGCACATAAACTCTTTAGTTCTTTGTATTGGAGTCTGACAAATCTGCTTTTTATATCCAAAATTTGGAAGCCTTTGACATTGCATTATTCCATAATTTGTATCCAATGATGATGCATGGCAGTGTGGTTTGCATGTAGTCGTGGATGTTATTTCCATGAAGTCTATTAAATGATATTGTTATAAAAATTTCTGTTATATAGGGGAGATGGGACCAGACTTCAGTTCGAAAATGCCTGTAAAAAGCCTGACATCTCAGCAGATAGTTCGGATACAGCAGTTGTTTCGCCAGGCTAAATTCGATGATCCAAGTGGAGATGTAAGTACATTTTCTTTTTTTCTTTAAAAAATTTCATCACTAATTTGTTTCCTTCCTTCTGCTCTAGTTTACCCTATTGTTAATTTGTTATTTAAGAATAAATGTGAGAATTACCGGATCTACAGTGCCTTAGTCCTGCAGGTGAATACAATCTTCGTCTGGGAATCATAAAGGAGCTTCAGCCTGACTTGGTTGCTACCTATGCAGGCAGGTTGGGCTTATTCGTTAGGCTGAAATGATATACTGCATTTCTGATTTTTCCTTTGAAAAGAAAAATATCACTCTGGTTAGGAGTGTTATAAATTTCATATAATTTAGTGGATGTAGCATCGTGAAAAGCAATTTCCAGTTGTTGATAATAACTGTAGTGTCTTCTGTCTGCCTCTTTCTTTCATGGTAGTCCTCAGGTATTTGAAGGCCATCCATTTATCGTAGAAGCTGGAATTAGCCTGGGAGGGAAAGATGTCAAACAGGTAGTATATTCTTTATAATTGATAATCTTTTTTTTTGGATGAAAGCTCGTCTAATACTAGATCCCTTATATAAAAAGCAGCTGGCAATTAAACTCCTATATGTTTGCCATTCAAAGTTCTATCCATTAACATCATAGGAGATTAGGGTGTTGATAATCCAATTTGAAAATCTCATTTGAAAATTCAAGCCCTACATGTACAATTTGCACTAAAGAGAAAGGATTTTATGCTCTTACCCTGATTAGGCATATGCATCCTCGTTCTAACTCTTTTGCAGGGTCTAAATATTTTTCGGTTTGCAAATCGCATACCACTTCTTTTTGAACAAGGTGCTGATGTCATCACAAGAACTGCTTTAAAAAGGATCAAGTTAGTTCACTCTTTCTTCTAATTTTTCTACATTATTGTCAAAAGTAAGTCTTGCTAGCTACAGTAAGGTAATTATTGTTTTCACCATTTCATTTTCAGTTGGAATAGCTACAAGATAAACCAGATGCAAGACAAAATCGGCGTGTTTGTGAGCATCGTAAGCACAAAAATACCTTTCAAAGGAACAGGAAAGGAATATATTGGAGATGACATTACTGAAATTTCTTCCGCTGTCAAGGTATGTTGACTTTTTCGCCAGTCAGCTATTCAGCAATGCTGCCTAATCTACATCCTTTTATTTAATTTTCCAGTCAGCTATTCAGCAATGCTGCCTTCAGTTGAAATCAAAGATTGTAAAAAGACTCCAGGCTCGTGAACGGCAGGAAAGGAAAAGGAATCTAAACAGGTATGGATTTTCTTAAAGTAGCACAATTTTATGCCACAAACTTAGTTAATACTATTGTTTACCGACAGTTTTCATTTGAGCGTCTGGGAAATTTTTCATGGACGATCTCGTGGTTGGTATTAGCATGGATGTGTTGGCTATTCTACCTTGTGGAGACTAATTGACTTGATTCACCTAAAATTATCTAGACTTTAACAATTTAATTTGGGAAAACTTCAAATAACAATTTAGAGCATCGGTGATCATGTTTTGGATTACCTTAATTGCAGGTATATTCCTGATGCATCAAGGGCTGTCATGGAGGTGCTAGAACAGATGGCACATAATCGCGAATCAAAGCGGCAGCGATACGACAAAGAGGACGAAGAACTCCTTGATAAAGTAGCATCTGAGGAGATAACAGAGAAGACTCTTAAAGAGTGTCTTACTCAGCACGTCGAACAGGTAATATCACAAATGAAGTCCATACAAGGACTATTAATAACAGATTGGTTTAGTATTCCGTGGTCAAAATTTAATACTTCATAATATTTGTACTAATCCCAGACATTTGTTCGTCTTGATGTTCTAATCAATCAGGTGGATTATGAGATGGCATTAGAATATGCGACGCAAAGTGGAGTGAGCGAGGAGCCTCGAGAAGCTATTTATTTGAACTCCCTTGAAGGCTCACATAATTACATCGACTTTCATAGCCCTATTTTTGTTTTCAGATTGATTACTTAGGCAATTTCTTTCTCCACTTAAGAGACATTCGTGCTACTAATGTGAATAAAGATGTTCCAGCATGGAATAAGACCCCGCTTATTTGATCTCAAGTCACAGCTGAAAATAGTTGGTGCTCGTTTGGTTGGGCTTGTAGAACTTCTATCTACTTCAGGAAGCAGCAGCTGGGTATTCAAAAGCTAAAGCAAGCTTCTGGGTTTCAGAAGTATAAACTCCAATTTGAATATTCTACTTCTACTACCGCGGGATGTTTAATGAAAGCTGTCGGTGCTTCGAGCAATTCTATTCAAACAGTACGTCTGCAAAAGTTCCAGGCTAAACAAGCCCTTAGCCAGATAGAAACAAATGAACAAGGAACGAACGTTGTTGTAAACCTAGTTCAGTTGGTGAAAGATTGTGTGTTAAGCTGTGGCTCTTTTCTTGCCTATTGTATTCCTTTATTTTCCAATTCAAACATGTCTTGATTAATTTATCGACATAGTATGAAATTGAGGATTTCTTTTCCTTTTTCCTTCACTGTAATGATGGTTGTACCTTGCTGCGTCTAATCTCATACAAGATGTATTTCCCAGTTGGTGAAAGGTTGTTTTATGTGCAATAGGTCATTGGATCCAATTAGCTCCGATTTGGGGTATTTTTTGTTTGCAAATGGAAGTATGAAATTGTACTCTGAAAACGGCATAGATTGCGGTACATAAATTGGGTTAGTTTAAACTCAAATTTAGAGGTTTGTTAATAAACTTTTAAACTGTTGGATGTGATCTACATCATGCAAGAGTAGAATCATACCTTTTTTTAAAAATCTCTTGTAATGAATAACGAGTATTTTAGCCAATTGCTTATGTGCCTAGGTGTTGTGTTTCCTTGCAGGAAATTATTTATTTATTTATTTATTTTAGTAGCAGGTTTTCAAGTGATTTGTATCACATCCAATGGTTTAAAGTTTCATTCTAAGACCTTTCAGATTCTATGGGGTGTTTGGTTGGATTTAATCATGAATGCAGTATCCTTCCAAATGCGTGTAGTTGAAAATGCAGAAGATGTTACTACACCTAATTTGTTTTGTGTTATGGTTTTGTTTGGTCTCTTTTGGATGCATAAATATCTCATTTATTATATCCTCTTAATTGACAATAAAAAGTATAATAAAATATTTAACCACCTAATAGGTGAAATATGTTATTTTATCAAATTAAGTGATTTGGCAAGAAGTAAAAAATCAAACTTCTTATTATAGAAAATTTTTATATCGAATCAGATTCTTATTGAATAATTTATTTCGACATCCAAACATGATCTTTGGTAGTATGAATATGTCATTATTTTCTTCTTAAATTGGATAATTTGATTCTTTGTCAGCCACTGGAGTTAAATTTATATCTAATTTGAGTGTAATTTTGACTACAATGCAGTTGTAACTGAGCTCTCCTAAATGATAAACTTTGATTGAATACCAACAAATAACGCAGCAAACTAAACTCGGCGCCGTTCACCGGAACGGCGCCGACTTTGCTCTTGGATGCCGACTTCAATTAGAACGAGGAGGGCATCAAACTAATAACGGAGTTAGAGTTAGCGTTGACTCGCACACTATTAGCGATCCACGCACCCTCCATAAAAAAGAAAGAAAAAAGGGGGAAAATAAAGAAAAAGAAAAAGAAAAAGATCTTCGCAATTCCCCTCCAAAAAGGTATGATTAATTTATCCTCCCGCGTTCTTTTCTTCCTAGAAATTTTTTTCTTCTTTTTTTAAAAATTTTCTCTCTCTCTCGAGCTCTGGAAATGGTGTTAGATCTGATGCATGAAATGAGATTAGGGTTTACAAATGTCCATCTAAAATTAAATATTTGAAATTTTTAGTTAATTTCACTACATATCCGATCTAAAGTGCGCCCTTTGATGTTCATTTTGATTTAATTTTAGCGCGTTAATGATGTTTCTATTTTTTTTTTTTTAAAGGAAAGTAGTCTCTTATTTCGCGGTCCTCTTATGTAAATCATATAGTTCGTGCATGGATGGATCTACTCATTTATTTGTGGCCTCAAAATTAGAATGTATCAATTTAGATTTTGATTATGTTTTGCTACAATCCACATTTTTACTACTACTGTTTTTTTTTTTAAAAAAAAAAATTCAATGTCAATTTTTTACTTTGGAATTTTTTTTTTTTTTTTTTTTTTTTTTTTTTTTACGATTGTGTTAAATTTCTTAAAGTTAATAGATGTATTAAACATTTTTCAAGGGAATATGGTTTCTTTGGATTCGGCGCTTCCCCGCATTGCGGTGATCGGTGCAGGTACCTTCGTCCGCACGCAGTATATTCCTAGGTTAAGAGAAATAGCTGATTTTATGATTTTGAGAGCAATTTGGAGCCGAACAGAGGTGCATTGTTTCATAAATGTTTCATTAAAAAAAAAATCAAGTTATATTTTGTTAATCTCATAATTTTTATTATATATGTGTGTGCTACTTAATGTGGAATCCTCTCTTAGGAATCGGCAAAAGCTGCCGCGGAACTAGCACGTGATTTCGCCCCCAATGTAGAGGTTAAATGGGGCGATTTGGGGCTTCAAGATATAATTGAAGATAGTTCGATTGATGGAGTTGCTGTTGTTCTTGCTGGGCAAGTTCAGGTTTGAGATTCTTGAAATTTTTTTTTTTTTTTTGTGTATTTTTCATTGTTTGTAAACTATACTTGAAATTAAGAAGTCATAGTGCACAATTGACTAGAATATACTGTATAGTTTGATCATCTTCTGTGTTGTTCCTCTCACAATTGATTTGGAAATGAGGCATTTGCCGACTATCATGAATAATTGAAGTTTCCATCATATTTGGTGTTGACTCCGCTGTAGACTTGTTTTCGTAATTTCCTCCCTTAGGTATGTGATTTTCCTTTATTCGTAACGCTCTTTTATTTTAATCTTTTAACAAAAGCCCGAATATCTAAGGTTTAGCTCCCAAATTATTATATTTTATCTTCGAGCTGATCAAGAATTTTTATTAATTTCCTCACATAAATATTGATCGTCATGGCTACTGACATTGTGTCCGAAACACGCAGGTTGATATTTCACTAAAAATGTTGCAGGCAAAAAAGCATGTCCTTCAAGGTAAGAAAGAAAATGGGAAATAAATTGAAAGTCAAATGTGGAAACGTTTACTTGTTTACCACCTCAAAGCGGAAGAGATAACATTGCATTTCTAATTCAATGAGAAGGACAAAGTTAATTTGTTCTTATTATCGTCGGTTCTCTTAGTTTTCTAAAGCAGTGTGTAGAAGCTTTCGCTTTTTCTGTTTTTATCAGATTCTCTATAGAGCAAGACCTTGAGTTTTATCCTTGCAAATTTCAAATGTATAGCAATTGATGAGTTTCTAATTTATCTTTGTCATCTGCATGTATGACTAATGATCATGGGGCACAAAGAGAAACCTGCTGCTGGATGTAAGTACCTTTCGTCTCATATCTATATTTGCTAATATCCAAAAATCTGAAATATATTAACCCCGGCTTCTTTCGATACTACTCTTTCTCTGTTTAATTTACTCTTGGAGTAAGATACTCTTTACAGAACAACTCAATTATGAGGCAAAAAACTCTTTGCTGTTCCTTCTGTGGCTCATGTTTGCAGTGTTTAAGATAATATTCCTGATCACTGGATCATTATACTGATCAAGTACTTAAGTATCGTGTCCGCTGTGCCTTTCTGTGTTGACAAGATATAGGCACAAGTTGACCACTCTGTCAATTGGCACAGCTCAAAACTCTTTTTTTTTTTTTTTCGAAATTAGAAGTAACTACATTTATGGAGTACAAACAATTTGATACGGAGTATATTAAAAGCAATTGGAATATACCGGTCTCAAAGAAAAAAAATATTTCATGCCAAAGTGTATCGGCACACTAAATGAATTTGTCGGCATGGCACAACATAGACTGTGCCGACGTGCTCGGAACGACCATCCCGCCGCACTTTAAATCCTCGCACTGATAATATAGTTTTGCAGTAGTCCTCTATGTTCTTGGATTCCGCATGAACTAAATGAGTCACTCTTCCTAGTTGCTTCTCCTATCAGTAAGCTAATTAATTTTTCTGTCCAATCATCAGCGATTGCTGAGGCAGAAACTGCAGTCTCATGCTACCAATCAGTTCCTAACCTTGTCCTGAGTAAGCCGATTTGGGCTGTTGCTGAAAATTATCGATTCGAACCTGCATTTGTGGAGGTACTTGCTATCTAATATTGTGGATCTGTGATTGCTGTGTTTTATACTCTAAACTTTCTTCTACAGTCCAGGAAGTTAATTGATGGTATTGGCGATATGATGAACATCCAAGTTATCGTTGAAGGATCAATGAACAGTTCAAACCCTTACTTCTCAAGCTCATGGCGACGGAATTTTTCTGTGAGTTTACAACTAAGTCGGAATATCTGAATTATTATTTATATCTATTGTCTAGTTTGTTTCGAGGTAGGCAATTCACTGCCAATCTCTTACGAGTTGACAATTTTCTCTTAATATTTTCATGTTATTTCAAAATTTAGTTGCATGTTACAAGATGTGGTTCCCGATTCCACAGAATTTCACACTTAGCACTTCAATGATTACAAATTTGCAGGGAGGTTTCATTCTAGATATGGGTGTGCACTTCATCGCTGGGTTGAGAATGGTGAGCTTCTGTATTACTTTACGTATACTGTTAAATTCTAAGATAATTTGTTGGAATGCCTTTTGTTTGTTGGTAAGAACTAAGAAGAAGACTAATTTATTGGCCGTTTCACTGGGATCTGAAAACCTCTTGGCCATTTCATTATATTCCATCAAAATGTTTCAAAAACTATGCAATGACATCAATTTCTTTTAGGTGAACTCAAGGTATAACCTCGCTCCGTTCTACAAAACTGATTTACATTTTGATAAAAATAACTTCTAGTTATTCTGCTTCCTTTGATGATTTTTTGGATATAACATTTAGATAAAATATATGATTTGATTTGTTTAAGGAAGAGTGAGGTCTCCTACTTCAAAGCAATAAATGGAGGAAAGTCCAAAATCTATATATTTCCTAGAAATGTTGTAAATTGGTTGATTTATAGTCAACATGTGCGGAACGTTTTTAATAGTGAAATGCAGAAAAGCGAGTTAACAATTGAGTTGTTTCACCTTCGGTGTGTCCCAGTTCTACGGGAAGTTCGACCAGTTTAGGAAATTTCATAAAAGATTCCGACAAACAGTTGAGAAGAATAGGTAAGAGGACTAATTCTATGTGAGTTCATGATGCGAATGAATGGATCACCATATGCGAATCTGATAAGAATGAAATGATGCATCAATTTTTTAAACAAGAGCTTTGCTACGCTGTGACTTTTGTGCTTAAATATTCTTTCATAGGAAGATTATAAGTGGTTCATTATAGAGGAGTCAAATAAGGAATTTCATATTCAGCTAAATACGCATTCGTGTTCAGCATAGTAACTCATCATAATGTCGATTCAAATTTATTCTTAAGAATATATGTGAGCAGTTGCTTGCCTTGAAATATTAGGCCTGATGAATTTTTTATTCTGATACAGCTTGTTGGATGTGAGATAACAACAGTGTCGGCTATCTCCCGACATGTCGATGTGACTTTGCCGCCACCTGATAATATATGCTCTCTTTTGTAAGCTTTTTACTTCGTAAAATTTATGCCTCGTTTGGCACCATTGCCATTTTATTTATTTTTTTTAGTAGAACTTGTATGAATCAAAGGTGATGGCATATTGCTTGCAATCCTTGCATCAAAGGTGCTTGTTTGGCAGCAAAAAATAAAAACTTGAAACCAATTTCCTTTTTCTTCGCTTCCAAATTTGTTTTTAAAAAATTATTATCCATAACTAACCAACAATGACGACAGGATAAATCCTCCTCCTGCCGGTATTTCAAATCGTATATAATTAGTGTTTTTTTTTTAAAAAGGGGAATGGCACCAAATGAGGCCTTAATAGCTTAGTTTTTTGTGTAGACTATTGAGTTTCTATCTTACTAATAATGATGCGCGCATTGTAGCCAACTGGAAAATGGTTGTGCTGGAGTTTTTGTTATGGCAGTCTCCTCAAAATCTCCAAAGGTATGCCGAAAAATCTTCTTCTTAAACCCATTTTTGTGAGTTAAATATTTTCCATCTCTTGTAAGGAGCCTGGGATTTGTAAGTTCGCAACAAAGGATGTATTTACCGTCCCTTAAAGCAATTTTCACAAACTTGTTTGGTTTTGCGGCTTATTTAGAGATTGTTGATGCTTGTAGATATATTGGCGGGTAGATGGCACAAAGGGAGCAGTGCAAGTTGAGCGCAGCACCGATAACGGAAGGCATGGCTACTCGGTAAGAAATCAATAATAGTCTACTAACACTTTTGTCAACGAAATCAGAACAGGATCGCGGTAATGTTAGTCTAGTTTCGAGACTTCTCGTAAATCAAATGTTCCACTACTTCAGGTACTGTTTTATTCCGAAGACGGGGAGTGTCGGAAAACATTCTATCCATTTAGCGGAGTGAACGAAGAATTGAAGGCATTTATTCATGACATTTCACAGGCCAACAAAAAGGTATCATCCTTGTCCGGATATTACTGAAGCTCACGACAAAATTCGGTTTTACAACCATGTCCGATCTCTTTACGCGCATATATGTCGACGTTCCCTACACACTTGCGAATCTGTATCCCTTTTGTTTCTGCACCGAACTTGCATCTCGAACACTTTTTATATGGATGATGCAGGACGGAGTGGTCCACGAAGCTGAACCCCGTAGCTCTTACGTCGAGGGCGCTCGCGATGTTGCCGTTTTAGAAGCCATGCTTGAGTCGGGCGCGAAGCAAGGCTCTTCTATCCAGGTCAAGAGGTTCTGATCTGTTCAAACTATTATTCTTCAGATCATTGTTACTATTATTCCTTGAGATATATAATAACTCACTCCATCTGAAAAAAATTCTACTATTCAAAAGAGTTCTCAGTTTTCTCTTATTCTTTTTCTTTTCTTTCTTTTTTTTTTCCGAAGCTGGACTTTTTGAGAGACTTTATGTAATACCTCATACAAAATTGACATGTAATTGTTAAATGTGAGATATTCGGAAAGGCGAAAAGCGCGGAATAATTAACGGGACTCGAATTCAGAATCTCTTGCTCTGATACCAAGTTTAAACAATGTGAAATGATTATTACTTTTTGTAAAAGCTTAAGCTTTGATATTTAAATCCTTTTCGTGATGCATGATAATATTCTACTAGTTGCAAAATGAAAAAATATTGAAATATGATGGGGAGTTAGTAGGGGTGAAAACGAATAGGATATTATCCGAAACGTATCTGTGTTCAACAATATTCGGATCCGGTTGGATACGGATACAGATATGGTTTTAGAGAGTTAATTTTTTCCGGACATCCGAAACAAAATGAATATGGATGTGGATATCTGGACTTTAGTATTATTTTTTTTATATTCTTTATATTTTTGGATCCGTCTGGCTCAATTTCGTCCCCCGTCCCGCCTAAATCCCAATCCTCCAGAGTTGATCTTTTTTGTCTACTCCTATAATTCATTGCCACTCAAGCTACGGAGAGATGATTAATACATATTTTGAAAAAATAAGGTGATTTTTTGTATTATATATATTAAAATTATATATTTTATATGTGAAGAAATATAGTTAGAAAATAAGGTAGGAAAATAAAATAATTTTTTGTGTATGTGCACATTAATATATATTATTATTATTATTTGAATATATATTCGATCTATATTCGAATTCGAAAAAATATCCGATTATATCTGAATTCGTTTTTAGCGAATGTAGTAATAAAAATTTAGCATCCAACATTTAGCCGTATCCGAATTCGTACGCCAAAAAGAAAAAAAGATGCGAATATAATTTTGTCAAATATTCGACCGTATCCGATCCATTTTCACCCCCGTGAGTTAGATAAGAAAAATTACACTTTTTAAAAAAAACTCCTGTATGCTTTTCTATAGCTACTTTTTTTTTCTTTTTTCTTTTTCATTTTTTTTTCATTTTTTTTTTTTCCTGCTGCTGGAAAGATTCTTCTTCTGTTTGCTTTCATTGTAGCTTTTTCTTTTTTCTGCTGCTGGAAAAAGATGGTGAAAGCGTGCACAAACCCATTCTTTTGAAAGGGACACCACAACCATAAAATTAGGAAAAATAAAAAAAAAGAAAGGAAAAGAAAGAGAAAAAAGAAAAAGAAAGAGAAAAAGGTGAACTGAAAAGAAAAATTGGACTTATGCGTAAAAAGGCACTTCATGCAATGGTGCAGAGATTAGTAAACTTTTTTAAGAAATTCGTGAGTAAAAACTAATAATTCGGTTTGTTGACCAACAATCAATACCGTTAGACTTGATTCAGAGTATTTAAATTTTTTAAAAATCAAATTTTATGGACGGCTGATGCGACACTCCAATGCACTCACATTATATGAGAGTAGAATTGCGATTAGAAATATAAGAGACCGTAAATTTTAATAATGATAGTTGGCCTTAAACATTTTTTTGTCCGTGTTTTGGATCCAACAAGTACATTTGCTATTATAGCCAGTTCATCAGTTGAAACTGTAAAGTGGATCGATTTACCAGCTAAAAGTATGAGGTGAATCTGACATCACCTGATGATCTTGAATTATGCATGTGATTGGATCAATGAAGACATCAGACAAGTCGGGCTGCTATAGCCGACATTTTTTTTTTACCCAAAATTCAAGCGTTCTCGAAATTAGAAATTTTTAATGGCTAATATAGAGTGAATTTCATTGTGGATTCGGATGCGTAGTCTCAAAATGACATGAAAAGAAATCGTCGGATTTACTTCTAAAACTATTCTAATTTTATACAGAATACATTGAGCGTTAAACTTAATGTTAGATCAATTTGAATCGATCATAACCCAATACGTCAAATTATTCCGGTCAAATCAAAGTGTTTTTGCCAAACAATCAATCTCAATCAATCAATCAATCAATCAACTCTCTCTCTCTTTTTTTTTTTTTTTCGTTCGCACTTTTTCTCTCCCCATACTTCTATTTTATTTATCTAAGCAGGTGATAGGTCGCATTAGATGGTGATCTATTAGTCTAAATTATGATTAATTTCGTATAATTTTGCTCAGTCAACTCGACTTGACTCAGAACCCGACTCGACTAATCGGTCATCGCATCAAATTCCACATCTTCGAATGCATTTTATTTTTATTTTTATTTTTATTTAAAAGTATTTCTCTAAATGAAGAGAGGGAAACAAAAAAAAAAAAAAGAAAAGAAAGAAAATTAATGTTTCATGCGATTTTGTACGTGGTCTACGGATTGTACGGATGCACCGGGTGTATGCAATAGATTGTCGGAGACAAGGACGTGATTAAATCCCGGTGACAACAACGTCCCGCTTAATACTACTTAATTATTATTAATCTAAATAGTAATAATAATATTAGGTACAATTGCACAGAGGCCCCCTCAGATATAATTTGTTTTTAAATGACTCCTCCCAATTTTATTTTTGATATAATTTTAATTCAATAATTTATCAAATACGAACCGACACGCCGTAGTGTGGGGCCAACACCTGAGCAATCAAATCAGAGCCGTCCAATTGATGGGGACCACCGCCAACTACCCAATCACGACCTTTCAAACCCGTTGTATTTTATGTAGCAGTCGCACCACGGCATTATATTTTAAATAAATAAATTTTTTTATTTTTAAAACTTATGATATGATAATTATTTTAAAAATTAGGCCAATTTGCATAAAAAATTCACTTATTTTGGGCTTTTGCAAAATCGGGCCACCTTTTTCGTTTTTGCAGATTCGGTCCGCTTTTTCAGCAAACTGACCAAAATACCCTTATTACTTTTTCTCTTTCCTCTTTCTCTCTCCTTTTCGTTCTCTCGTTCTTTTTTTTTTTCCGTCGGAAAAAAAAAGCGAAGGCCAGGCGGAGCAATTTTTTCTTCTCTTTTTCTTTTTCTTCTTCTTCCTCCTCCTGCTGGAGCACCTTTTTTTTTTACCTCTTCTTTTCTTCTTCTTCTTCTTCTTCTTCCCTCCTCGTGACCGTCTGTTCGAGTCCTGGCTCCACCCGGCCCAGTACCGCACCCACCTTTGCAAGGACGAGACCGGCTGCGCCCGCCGCGTCTGCTTCTTCACCCACAAGCCCGACGAGCTCCACGCCGTCAACCCCTCCCTCGCCTCCGTCTCCGCCGGCCTCGCCCTCCCCTCCCCTCGCTCCTCCAACGACGCCGCCGCCGCCGCCCTCATCCTCTTCCAGCAGCAGCAGCAGACCCTGCCGCCGCCGTCGTCGTCATCCCCCTCCTCGTGCTGCGCCCGGCGGAGCTCCACCCGCGGCTCCGCTCCGCGGGCCGCGTGCACCGTTAATGGTGTAATTACACCATTACACCATTATGAAGAACCCGGCCAGCCAGGATAGCGAGCGCCCGCGCGAGGCCGCCGGGTCGACGTGCGCCTCCTCTGCGGCGACGGCGACGGAGAAGGCGTTGACGGCGACGGAGAGGGAGGCGTTGGCGTGCACCGGCCGACCTCGAGCTCGGCCGACCAAGACCTCTCCCGCGCCTCCGCTCGACCCCGACGCCCGCAGGCCGCCGCGTGCACCGGCCCCGTGCCTGCCGCGGCGCCCCCCGAGCTCCGTGGCAGAGCTTGGCTCGGGGGCGACATCGCCGCGGCAGAGCTTCGCCGCCGCTGCTGCCGCCGCCGACGCCGCGCCCTCGTCCGCCCTGCCGCGGCCTCGTTCGCAGCGGCCGCCCCCCCCGCCGCCGCCGCCGTGCTCGAGATCCGCCGGGCTGTGGGATCGACACCGCGGGCGTCCTCGCCTTCTTCTCCCTCCCAAACACCAGCGTCTCCTCCCCCGCCCCCGCCCACGGCCACGGCGGCCTTTCCGGCGCCGCCACCTCGTCCCCCGCCTCCGCCGCCGCAAGGGCGGCGTCGCCGAGGGAGTGGATGCTGCGGACAATCCCGCGCATCGCGTGGCGGCTACGGCCGACGCGGACCGTGGCGGTGAGGGAGGAGGCGTCTCCTTCGCCCCGCTTCTGTTTCTGCTTCTGCTTCGGCTTCTGCTTCTGGGAGAAGTCGAGGACATGGTCGGAGGGGAGGATTCTGGGAGAAGTCGAGGACATGGTCGGAGGGGAGGATGAGGGGGCCTGTCATCCAGGGAGCGGTGGGCATCTTCACTGTGGCGGCGCCACCGCCGGCGCCGGCGAGCCATGGCTTCACTGCAACGGCGCCGGAGCTCCACCCGCGGCTCCGCTCCGCGGGCTGCGTGCACCGTTAATGGTGTAATTACACCATTAACGGTGTAATGGTTACACTATTAATGGTGTAATGGTTACATCATTAATGGTGTAATTTCACCATTAATGGTGTAATGGTGCACCATTACACCGTTAATGGTGTAATTACACCATTACACTATTAATGGTGTAATAGTGCACCATTACACCATTATGACGAAGAAGAAGCAGCCGCAGCACGCCCGCGTGCCCGCCCGCCGCCGCTGCGTGCACCGGCCCGCGTGCACCATTACACCATTACGAAGAAGAAGAAGCCGTCGGAGATCGCGACGGCGGCCGACGCCGCCCTAGCGGAGCGCCGGGCGGCGCGCGTGACCGCCGCCCTCGACCGGTGCGACGTCCCCGGCTGAGACACCCCGCTCCACCTCGTCGCCCGCCTCCCGCGCGCCCCCACCCTCGCCGCGGCGCTCGCGGTCGCTGGTGCCGACCCTTCCCTGCAGAACGCCGCCGGGTGGACACTGCTTGGCAAGGCCGGAAGTCGCCGTGGCGCGCCCCGTGCTCTTACAGGAAGAAGAAGAAGAAGAAGAAGAAGAAGAAGAAGAAGAAAAGGGAAAAAAAAAAAGGTGCTCCAGCAGGAGGAAGAAGAAGAAGAAAAAGAAAAAGAGAAGAAAAAATTGCTCCGCCTGGCTTCGCTTTTTTATTTCCGGCGGGAAAAAAAAGAACGAGAGAACGAAGAGGAGAGAGAAAGAGGAAAGAGAAAAAGTAATGAGGGTATTTTGGTCAGTTTGCTGAAAAAGCGGACAAAATCTGCAAAAATGAAAAATGTGGCCCGATTTTGCAAAAGCCCAAAATAAGTGGATTTTTTATGCAAATTGGCCTAAAAATTATAATCGAATGAGTAAATTTTAGAGACAAATTTAATTGGGAAAACTTCAAAAACCCCCCATGGTTTCGTAGTTTTTCACTTTGCCCCTATGTGGTTTAAAATGTATCAATTTGCCATCTCGTGGTTTCTTTGCCCCCCTGTGATTTAAAATGTATCAATTTGCTTGCTTCTTATACGAGCCAAACATATGTTAGCTTGTTAAAATATCAAGCTGAAAGATTCATCTCGTGTTCGACTTATTTATTAACGAGTCGAACATGACGTTACTCGTGAACAACAAGTTAGGTCGCCGGTTTTATTTTATTATTATTTTTTTGAGAGAAAGGTAGTATGCTATCCGCATCGTTTATTTATTTTTAAAAATAAACATAGCTGAAAATGTGAATTAATAAGGATTCAAATTTAGGACTTCGAATATCAACCACCAAGTCTTTTGTCCCTTGCACCGGGGACAGTCCGTGCTCGTCGATTTTGTAATAGATGAAAAGTTGAAAAAAAAAAATTAGAATCTTAATTTAATAATTAAAATTTACGAAATATAAGTCTCTTTGCATTTGAGGTAACCTAAAAATATCTGTTGATACCAACAAATTAACACACGCCGACCTAACCCACGTATGAGCCAATGAAATAAGGACACATGGTACATCAGGAGTCGACAATAAGGCGCTTGAAGGTTAAGAGCGTTTAGGCGGGAACGGTTGAGAAGTGGGGCGTAACTTCCATGAGAAGTGGGGCATAACTTCTATGAGAAATGTGGTGTAACTTTCAAATCATGTCTACACCATTTCCCCCACTACTAAAAACCGACCAATAATGTGGGCTGAGAAGACATCACTATAAATAGTAACTTCAAAGCCTGTAATAGGGGTCTTTCTCTCCCCTTAACGAGAATACCACTGCATTTTCAAATCTTTCCTTTCTTACATTTATTATTTTCCTAGGAGTAGTTTTTAAGTTAGATTTCTGAAGTCTGTATACCCCACGGGCACACTCTGTTGTAAACTAGATTTTCAGAGTCTGTATGCCCTTCGGGCACACTCTGTTTTATATGAGTTTCCAACTTCATTTTAATATATAAAGGTATTCGGCTCTTTCAGCCGACCAATCACTGTGTATTCCATCTATTCGGCTCATCAGCCGACCCCAGATCTTGTGTTTTCTGTACATTCGGCTCAATCTGGACGAATCAAATTTACTGTAGAGGTTTCGAATCCGGCTGATCCGATCCCTCATCAGTCGAATCGCTTGATCAATCGAAGGGCGGTCTCCTTAGGGTTGAGTGGTACCCCTAGGGTTGAGTGGTCCCCATTGGTTAATAATATTAATCCAATGGTTAGAAATGATCAATGGGGTTGATCTCAAGGCTAAAAAATCGGAAGCACCAACTACTTTATGCTTTCGATAGCATAGTAGCTCTACTATATATATATATATATATATGAGTGAGGCTACTATGCTTCTGGAAGCACGGAGCCTTCCGTGCTTTCAGGTCATTTTTCATGTTGCGACTTTCAAATCGTCGATCGACTTCGTTAAACTTGATCTAGAGTATTTGAAGTACCTAGAAAATAAATTTTATGATTTTCGATATCATTTGCCTAGTGATCGAAGGGGCTCAAAATCAATAATTTTAAAGGCCGTAGTGAGCCGTTTGCAAGCTTAACGGTGTAGAAATATCCAAATCACGTGAAATTTTGATAGAAAATTCTTTATACTATATAAAACAAGATCAATATCTTTGATCTAAAATTTTAATGTCATATTATCACGTTTTGTAAGATTTTTATTTTCAGCCGTTGATTTTGAGCCCCTTCGTTCACTAGGCAAATAATATTGAAAAATCGCATAATTTATTTTTTAGGTACTTCAAATACTCTAGATCAAGTTTAACGGAGCCGATCGACGATTCAAAAGTCGCAACATCGAATACGACCTGGAAGCACGGAAGGCTCCGTGCTTCTAGAAGCATAGTAGCCTCACTCAATATATATATATATATATATATATATATATATATATATATATATATATATATAGAGAGAGAGAGATAGAGAGAGAGAGAGAGAGAGAGAGAGAGAGAGAGAGAGAGAGAATTGAGCTCCTATACTTTTAAAAGTATCAAGACATTGGTGCTTGTAGATTTTTAGCCATTGAATTAAGAGATATGCGGTTAGGATGATGCCGGCCCCCTAGGGTTGAGTGGGTGGTTGGTTGAATAGTATAATTTAATGGTTGAAAATGATCCGTGGAGTAAATCTAACGGTAAAAAACTTACAAGCACCAAGTGGTTGGTACTTTTACAAGCACCATAGCTGGACTCTCTCTCTCTTTCTCTCTCTCTCTCTCTCTCTCTCTCTATATATATATATATATATATATATAGTTGGACTGGGCTACTATTAGTAGCAAAATTCTATTGTTGCTACCAGTTTTTTAGCCTTTGGATCAACTCTTTTCATCATTTCTAACCATTGGATTAAATACTATAACCCAGTGGGGACCACTCAACCCTAGGGGGACCACTCAATTCTAACTGACTAATATCATCCTAACCCTACAATTTTTCATCCAAGGGTTAAAAACTTGATAGCAAAAAAAGCATTTTACTACTAATAGTATTCCAGCCTAATTTTATATATATATAGTCCAGCTGGGATACTATCAATAGCACCATGCATTTGGTGCTATCAAGTTTTCCACCGTTAGATTTAACCGTTTGATTATTTTCACCCGTTAGATTATACTATTAAACCAACAACTCACTCAACCCTAGAGGGCCGACATCATCCTAACCGTATATTTTTTAATCCAAGGGCCCAAAACTTGATAGCACCAAATGCATGGTGCTATTGATAGTATTCCAGCCTAAGTCTATATATATATATATATATAAAACTAGGCTAGAATGCTATTAATAGCACGAATGACTTGGTACTATTAAGTTTTCTACCCTTGGATTAAAAGATGTGCGGTTAGGATGATGTGGGCCTTTTAGGGTTGAGTGGGTGGTTTGTTGAATAGTATAATCGGACGGATGAAAATGATAAAAGAGGTAAATCTAACGGTAGAAAACTTGATAGCATCAAATGCTTCGTGCTATCGATAGTATCCCAGTCGAACTCTCTATATATATATATAATTGAGCTCTTATGCTTTTAAAAGTACCAAGTCATTGGTACTTGTAAGTTTTTAGCCCTTGGATTAAGGGATATGCGGTTAAGATGATGTAGGCCCCCTAGGGTTGAGTGGGTGGTTGGTTGAATAGTATAATCTAACGGGTGAAAATGATCAAAGGCGTAGATCTAACGGTAAAAAATTTACAAGCACTAAATACTTGGTACTTTTACAAGCACCATAGCCGAACTCTATATATATATATATATATATATATATATATAGAGTTGAGCTGGAATACTATCGGTAGCAAACAGGTTCCGTTGCCACCCATTTGTTTTCGATGATGGAGCCTCCAAATCGACGATCGGCACCGTTGAAAATGATCTATACCACTTGAAGTATCTAGAAATCAAATTTCATACTTTTCCGATATTGTTTTGTTGTCCATCAAGTGGGTGTAAAAATGAATGGCTGAAAATGAATATCCTCTAAAAAGTGATGATAGAAATTTTGTAATCATGATCGAGAGTATAGATCTTATTCTAAATAGTTTAAAGAATTTTCTAACCAAAATTCAATTGATTTGGATAGCTTTACACCGTTAAACGAGAAAACCCCTCATATCAACCATTAAAATTACTAATTTTGAAACCATTTGATCATTAGGTAAATGAGTCGAAAAGATTTGAAATTTAATTTCTAAATACTTCAAGTGATATAGATCATGTTCAACGGTGCCGATCGTCGATTTGAAAGTTTCATCATCGAAAACAAATGGGTGGCAACGGAGCCTGTTTGCTACCGATAGCATTCCAGCTCAACTCTATATATATATATATATAGAACTAGGCTAATATGCTATTAATAGCACCAAGTCATTGGTGCTACCAAGTTTTTGGCCATTGGATTAAGAGATGTGCAGTTAGGATGATGTGGGCTCCCTAAGGTTGAGTGGGTGGTTGGTTGGTTGAATAGTATGATCTAACGGATGAAAATGATCAAAATGGTAGATCTAACGACGGAAAACTTGGTAGCACCAAGTGCTTCGTGCTATTAATGGCATAGTAGCCGGACTATATATATATATATATATATATATATATATATAATTAGGCTACTATACTATCTATAGTACCGAGCTCCGGTACTATAGTGTTTGTTTTCGATCTTAGAGCGTTCAAATCAACGATCCACACCGTTAAATATGATCTAGGGTATATGAATTTCTTAGGAATAAAATTTTAGTTTTTTTCGATATCGTTTACTTAGTAAATAAATTATATCAAAATGGACGGTGGAAATTGAATAATTTTAAAATTTGAGCATAGGACTTTTAAATTCAAGATCAAGAATGTTAACCTTAATCTATATAGTTTAAAGTATTTTCTATCAAAATTTGAAGAAATTTAGATTCTTCTACACCGTTAAACTCCAAACTCGTCATAATAGCCATTGAAAATTGATAATTTTGAAATAGTTTGATCATAAAATAAACTATGTCGAAAAAATATAAAATTTTATTTCTAGAAACTTTAAATACCCTAGATCAGTTTTAACGGTGTGGATCGTTGATTTGAACACCCTAGATCGAAAACCAACGCTATAGTACCGGAGCTCGGTACTATAGATAGTATAGTAGCTTAGCTCTCTCTCTCTCTCTCTCTCTCTCTCTCTCTCTCTCTATATATATATATATATATATATATATATATAGAGTCCGGCTACTATTCTATTATGAGTATGATCACCCTCGTACTCATAAATTATTTTCGATGATAGAGTTTCCGAATCAACGATCCACACCGTTAAACGTTATCTGGAGCATTTAAAATATCTAGAAATCAAATTTCATAATTTTTCGACAATCATTTACCTTACGATCAAAAGTTCACAAAATTGACAATTTTTAACGGTCGGTATGGAATACTTGCTAGTTTAATGGTGCAAAAGAATTCGAATAGGTTGAATTTTTGATAGAAAATTCTATTCACTACCTAGATAAAGATCAATAACTCTGATCTTAAATTGAAGGATCTGATTATCCATTTTTAAGACAACGTTCGATTTTGACCGTTCATTTTATGCCCACTTGATGGATTTTATTATGATTTTGAAAAATTACGAAATTTATTTTTTAGAAGTTTCAAATACTCTAAATCATATTTAACGGAGTGGATCATCAATTCGGAAACTCCATCATCAAAAATAATTTATGAGTACGAAGGGCCCAATACTCATAATAGTATAGTAGCCCTACTCTATATATATATAGCGAGAGAGAGAGAGAGCTAGGCTCCTATGCTTTCGAAAATACGAAGGCCTCCTTACTTGTAAGTTATTTTCAATGATGGGACGTCCGATTCGGCGATCGGTTCCGTTAAATATGATCTACCCTATTGAAACTATCTAGAAACCAAATTTCATAATTTTTTGACTTCGTTTGCCAAGTGAACGAGTAGCCTCAAAATAAACGGCTGAAAATAAAAATCTCATAAAAAACAGTGATAAATGACTCAAATTTCAAATCGAAAGTTTTGTTCTTGCTATAGATGTTAAGTAGAATTTTCTATTAAAGTTTCATGTAATTTGGATACTTTTACGCCGTTGAACTTAAAAACGTACCACATCGGCCGTTAAAATAGTCATTTTTGAGACCCTGTGATTGCTTGGTAAATGATGTCGAAAAATTATAAAATTTGGTTTCTAGATAGTTCCAATAGCATAGATTATACCTAACGGAGCCGATTGTCGAATTGGATGTCCTATCATAGAAAACAATTTACAAGTACGGAGGCCTCCGTACTTTCGAAAGCATGGGAGACGTACTCTCTCTCTCTCTCTCTCTTTTTCTTTCTCTCTCTCTATATATATATAGTGCGTCTGGTATGCTTCTGAAAGCACGGAGTGCTTCGTGCTTCCAAGTTGTTTTCGATGTTCGGACTTTCGAATCGACGATCGGCTCCGTTAGACTTGATCTAGAGTATTTGAAGTATCTAGAAAATAAATTTTGCGATTTTTCGATACCATTTGCCTAGTAATCGAAGTGGCTCAAAATCAACGGCTGAAAATAAAAATGTTACAAAATATGATGATATGACATTAAAATTTTAGATCAAAGTTATTGATCTTGTTTTATATGATATAAAGAATTTTCTATCAAAATTTCATATGATTTGGATATTTTTACACCATTAAACTTGCAAACGACTCACCACGGTCATTAAAATTATTGATTTTGAGCCCCTTCGATCACTAGGCAAATGATATCGAAAAATCACAAAATTTATTTTCTAAGTACTCCAAGTACTCTAGATCAACTCTAACGGAGCCAATTGTCGATTCGAAAGTCCGAACATCGAAAACAACTTGGAAGCACGGAGTGCTCCGTGCTTCCAGAAGCATACCAGCCCACAATATATATATATATAGAGAGAGAGAGAGAGAGAGAGAGAGAGAGAGAGAGAGAGAGAGAGTGAGAGTTGAGCTGGCATGCTTTCGGTAGTAAACGGAGGCCTCCGTTGCCACTTGTAAATTGTTTTCTATGATGGGGCTTTCAATTCGACGATCGGCTCCGTTGGGTATGATCTATGTTATTTGAAGTATTTAGAAATTAAATTTTATAATCTTTTCGACATCATTTACCTAGTGATCACAGGGTTTCAAAATTGAGTAATTTTAATGGTTGATGTGGTGGGTTTTTTCGTTTTACGGTGTAAAGGTATCCAAATTACTTGAATTTTTGTTAGAAAATTCTACTTAAACTATTTATAGCAAGATCTATACTCTTGATCATGATTTGAAATTTGAGTCTTTTATCACTGTTTTTTATGAGGATTTTTATTTTCAGCCGTTTATTTTTAGGCTACTCGTTGACTTGGCAAACGAAGTCAAAATATTATGGGAAAAGTATGAAATTTGATTTCTAGATACTTCAAGTGGTATAGATCATTTTCAATGGTGCCGATCGTCGATTTGGAGGCTCCATCATCGAAAACAAATGGGTGGCAACGGAGCTCGTTTGCTACCGATAGTATTCCAGCTCAACTCATAATATTTTATGATAAAATATATTAGAATAATATATAATAATAGAAGATGAGATGAGAGGAGAGGAGAGATGATCGAGCGAGCGAGAGAAGGAGAAGAGGAGAGGTTGGCTGGGCTACTACTTTGTAGCAAAATACCATTGTTGCTACCAGTTTTTTAGGCTTTGGATCAACTCTTTTCATTTTCTCTCACATTGGATTGAATACTATAACCCACAGTGGCGACCACTCAACCACTAGGGGGACCCTCAAACTCTAACCAATATAATTAGACCCAATTTTTTTCATCCAGGTTAACAATTGATAGCCGAAAGGCATTTCACTGATTAATGGTGGATACAGCCTAATCTTATAATATATATCGTGATATATATATATTGTTATATATTTATATATCCATATATCATCGTACATATATAATATTTAATATATATACTATATATATATATAATTATATATATGAGTATAATTATAGTAAGGACTTACTTGCTATCGAAAGCACGGTAGTTCTTGTGCTTCAGTCGTTTTCAGCTGTTTGCGCTTATCAAATTCGTAGATCGGACTTCGTTACTTGATCTAGAGTATTTGAGCAGTAGCCTAGAAATAAATTTATTATTTTTCTCAGAAGTCATTTGCCTAATGTGATCGAATGGGCCTCAAAATCAACAAAATTTCACATGTCCGTATGATCGTTCAAGTATTAACGTGTGTTAGAAATATCCATAATCCATGACATTTTATGATAGAAATTCTTTTATACTATATAAATATGATCTAATCCTTTGATTTAAAATTTAATTGTTATTATTACATTGTTTTATAAGATTTTTTTTCAAGCTGTTGATTTTGAGCCCTGTTCAACTAGGCAATAGTTCGTAATTCACTTAAATTTTATTTCTAGGTATCAAAGTGGTACTCTAGATTTTAAGTTTACGAGGACTCCGATCGATGATTCAAAAATGCGAGCAAGCAAAATGACGGCTCCGGAGCGTACGGAAGGCTCGTGTTCCAGATAGCTAGTAGCTCGCTTACTCTCTTATCTCTCTCTCTCTCTCTCTAATATATATATATATATATATATATATATATATCTATAGAGAGAGAGAGAGAGAGAGAGAGAGAGAGAGAGAGTTAGGCTGGTATACTATCAGTAGTACGGAGGCCTCTGTACTACCAAATTGTTTTCAATGATGTGGCTTCCAAATTGACGATCGGCTCCATTAAACTTGATCCACACTATAAAAAGTATTTGGAAACTAAATTTTTTAATTTTTTGGTATCATTTACCTATCAAACAAGTAGTTTAAAAATGAACGACTGAAAATAAAAATCTCATAAAAAATGATGATAAAAGACTTGAATTTAAGATCAGAGGTATTGATCTTACTTTAAATAGTGAAAAGAATTTTCTATAAAAATTTTATCAGATTTGGATTGTTTTACACCGTTAAATTCACAAACGCATCACATCTACCATTAAAATTGTCAATTTTGAGACCTTTTGATCACTAGCCAAATGATGTTAAAAAATTATGAAATTTAGTTTCCAAATATTTTTAATAGTATAGATCAAGTCTAACGGAGCCGATCGTCGATTTGGAAGCCACATCATCGAAAACAACTTGGTAGCACGGAGGCCTCCGTGCTACCAATAGTATACCAGCCTAGCTCTCTCTCTCTCTCTCTCTCTCTCTCTCTCTCTCTCT
>NC_033634.1:11507168-11523023 GCF_001540865.1 Ananas comosus | reverse complement strand
ATCGAGGGTAGGAGTGGGGTCGTATAAGAGTTTGAAATTGTTGTAAATGGCGCGACCACACATCCTCCTTGAACGCGGCGCCCCGTCCACGGCCTTGAGCGCGCGCGCACACCTCGTCAAGGGCCTCGCGGATCATCCGCTCGAACCGCCGCCCACGGACATGGCGATAGCGAGTCCGCCATGTGGGGAGGTCTCCGGCCGCTCCTCCTCCGGGGTCTCCTTCTAGATGGCCACCGCCGCGCTGGACGGCGGCGGGCGGGGCGGTGGAGAGGAGGCGCGCTGATCGGGAGGCGGCGGCGAGGGAGGGTGCAGAGGAGAGGAAAGGTTGGGGTTTTAGGATTTGGGAAGGAGAGCGGAGAGCTCGACAGAGAGATCACTGATGTGGGGTTTGGGGTTTATCAAGCTTGGAGAAGCTATATTTACTACCACATATTAATTTGTCACATAAAGTATAGTATTTATTTAATTAATTAGGAAGAAAACATATGCATGTAATATGTAGCTATCATTAGCAACATTAAATATAATAAGATAGTAAAAATATGAACTATTAAAAAATTTATATGGATATAAATAAAATTAAAGAGTAATTAAGAGGTGAGTATTAATGGAGTTATAACTATTAATACATTAAATGTAGAATAAAAAAATGAACCACCATTAAAAAATATAAAAATATTAAAATTAAAAAAAAAGGAGGGCTTGCCATGTCATCAATTTTATTGAGGATTCATATAGAGTAAATTATATATATATATATATATATATATATATATATATATATAATATATATTATATATATATATATAATATAATATACTAGTAAATGTACGTGCAAATGTACATAATAATTATTAGAAAAGTTATAATTTTTTTAAATTATTTTTTAATTTTAGGTCATATTATATGATTGCCAAATATGTATCTAAAAAATTTAAAGTAATAAATCACGTATTAAGAGATATATTTTAAATGATAAATAATTAAACAATAATCTCTAATGCAAAAGTAACTTTTGAAATTAAATAGAAAAATAAAATCTGTTAGGAAATAAATTTTTGAAATTAAATAGAAAAATAAAATCCGTTATCTTAAAAAGAAAATATATTTTGAAATTAAATAGATAATATCTAAAAAAGATATTTTAAAATAAAATAGGAAAATATCTTTTATAGGATTTTCACACCCATAATCTGTTATAGAAAACTTACTTTTGAAATTAAATAAAAAAATTTATATTTTAGAATTTTCACATTAATAATCTGTTATAGAGAACTTACGTATTTATTGTTGTTTCTATTTCTATTTTTATTCTTATATTTAAAATTTTTCGTATGAAAAGAAAAAAATGGGCGCTAATTTTTCTGCCGAAAAATAGGTCTGTCGACGGACTCAAATTTGAATATACGTGCTTTATATATAGTATAGATATATATTAGCTGACATGGACAAAAATGCCCCTCGCACGTGCGACTTGACCTGGACCAGACCCCGACCGCGGTCGCGACCACCACCTCGGGTTCCACACCACACGCGGCCCCTCCCAATGCCATAATTTAAGGAAAGGATTTTATTTTTTTCAAAAAAAGGAAAAAAAAAAACTCCTCTTAATAAAACCCACCACAAAAACGCACCCACGCTTTAAAACCCCCCACACACCACCCACCTCTCCCTTATCTCAAAATTAAGATTTAATTTAATAATAATAAATACATACATTTTAAACTTACATTTTATTTATTCTAACAATTTATAAATTTATATTTCATACATAAATTTTTTACATATTATTATTATAAATAAATTATTATATCGTATATTAATTTGTGGGGCCCACTTGCGGAATGGAGAGTCCACTTTAGGTGTCGAAAACACCGGTGGATTTAGTTAAAAAAGAAATAATAATTAGAAAAAGGGAAAAAGTAAAAAAGAAAATAAAAATAAATAAATAATAATAGATGAGAATAATAATTAGGTAGTGGGGATTTGGGTGTTCACATCTCAATAATATCACAAACACTCTCTCTCTCTCTCTCTCTCTCTCTCTCTATAGCTACTTTTTTTTTGGGTAGTGTAAAAAAAAAAAAAAAGCGAGAAAAGGAAATTTCGAGAATTTGAGGGGGTTTTCCGAAATATATTCGCCATGGATGGATAGATGAAGAAGCTCCGGGATCCTTCTCCGCCGCACTCGCAGCTAGGGTTTCACCTCCTTCGATCGATCGAGGTACCAACCTTTTTCTTTTTCTTTTCTTTTTTTTTTTTTGTGTGGCATTTGCTGCGTTTTTTGTTTGTGTTTATTTTTTGCGTGGAGAATATTCGACCTAGATCCGAGATTTTTTGGTTCGGATTAGGGTTTCGTGGCTTTGTTGGGGATTTTGGGGAAGGAGGAAGGGTTCAATGTAGTTGTAGTGGCTATTTGAAGTAAAAGAGGAGTCGTTTTTGGCGTCTAGGGTTTGGATTGTTAGTGCTAGATCGACCTAAAAATGGTGTAGGGTTTGTAGCTTCGGGTAATGTGTGTGCAAATCTCTTCTCTCGTGTTCTCTCACTAGTTTTCCTTTAACTTTTTAGACCAAAAAAAGTGGTTTATTTTTGAAGTGTTAGGGTTTGTTTTAGTGCAAAATGGGAGCGATCTATGTAAGTTTTTTAGTTTTTTTTTTTTTTTTTTTTTTTTTTAACTGTGATTTTTTTGATGTAAAATGTAGGTTTCACATTCTCTTGCTTTGGTTTAATGAATCAAAACAAAATGCGCCGTTGTTCACTGTTGTCTAGGGTTTCAGATTACTAACAACAATCGCCGGAGATCTCGGCTTCGATTTCGTTTTTATCCCCTTTAACTTTTTGAATATTAGGAACAGATCTATTGTAGCTGTAACTTGTACTAATTTCACAGTAGAGGCATTTGATTGCATAGTAATTTTACAGCTTACTTTTTTCTTCGCATTTTTTTATTAGCCCAATGAGGTGTTCACTATTCTCTTTTTGATTATATTAATATGTAACTACCAATCACTTCTCTTTGATTTTTATTATGCTTGTCATTGTGTGATATTATACATTTTGCTGTTTTTTGCTCTCTTTTTTTTTTTTGAATACTTTTTAACCTGTTGAAACAGAGCTAATTTGTTGAATCTGAAGAATATTTTTATATGCTTGCCTTTGTTGCAGTGATTTGTCGTAGAATCGAAGGTTTCGCGACAGTTTGAGGAGAAGATGCAGAGAGTAGTAGTGCCGCCTCGTCCCGAGGAGTACTCCTTGAAGGAGACCACCCCGCACCTCGGCGGCGGTGGGGCCGCGGGCGACAAGCTCACGACCACCTATGATCTCGTTGAGCAGATGCAGTATCTCTACGTTCGGGTCGTGAAGGCCAAAGACCTGCCCACGAAGGACGTGACGGGCAGCTGCGACCCCTTCGTCGAGGTCAAGCTCGGCAACTACAAGGGAACCACCCGCCATTTCGAGAAGAAGACCAACCCCGAATGGAACCAAGTCTTCGCTTTCTCGAAAGAGCGGATTCAGGCGTCGCACTTGGAAGTCGTGGTCAAGGACAAGGATTTCGTGAAGGACGACATTATCGGGCGGGTGGTTTTCGACCTCACTGAGATCCCTAAGCGGGTCCCGCCCGACAGCCCGTTGGCCCCCCAGTGGTACCGGTTGGAGGACCGGAAGGGGGATAAGGTGAAGGGGGAGCTCATGCTGGCTGTTTGGTGGGGGACTCAGGCCGACGAGGCTTTTCCTGATGCCTGGCATTCTGACGCCGCGACCGTCCCCAGCGACGGCCTCGCGAATATTAGGTCGAAGGTGTATCTCACTCCTAAGCTCTGGTACGTGCGTGTTAATATTATCGAAGCCCAGGATCTTCAACCTAGCGATAAGAGCCGGTTCCCCGAAGTCTATGTTAAGGCCATATTAGGGAACCAAGCTCTTAGGACCCGTGTATCTCCGAGCAGGACGATTAATCCGATGTGGAACGAGGATTTGATGTTCGTGGCGGCCGAGCCGTTTGAGGAGCACCTGGTTCTAAGCGTAGAGGATCGGGTCGCACCCAACAAGGACGAGGTATTGGGGAAGGCAATCATCCCGTTGCAAAATGTGGACAGAAGGCTTGATTATAAGGCCGTAAACACCCGGTGGTACAATCTTGAAAAGCATGTGACAGTCGATGGCGAGCAGAAGAAGGACACCAAGTTTTCTAGCCGGATTCATGTGCGAATTTGCTTAGAAGGCGGGTACCATGTATTGGATGAGTCAACTCACTATAGCAGCGACCTAAGACCCACCGCGAAACAGTTGTGGAAGCAGAGCATCGGAGTTCTCGAATTGGGTATTTTGAGTGCTCAGGGGTTGCTGCCGATGAAGACTAAAGATGGGCGTGGGACGACAGATGCTTATTGTGTTGCCAAATACGGGCAGAAATGGGTCCGCACGAGAACCATCATAGATAGTTTCACTCCCAAATGGAACGAGCAGTACACGTGGGAGGTCTACGATCCGTGTACTGTTATAACGATCGGAGTGTTCGACAACTGTCACTTACAAGGGGGCGAGAAGGCGGCGGGTGCGCGGGATAATAGAATCGGGAAGGTGCGGATCCGTCTCTCTACTCTCGAGACAGATCGGGTTTACACCCATTCTTACCCTCTCATCGTGTTACTTCCTTCGGGAGTGAAGAAGATGGGAGAGGTTCAATTGGCCGTCCGATTCACGTGCTCCTCTCTCCTCAACATGTTGCACCTGTACTCCCAGCCGTTGCTGCCGAAGATGCATTACCTTCACCCTCTGTCCGTGATGCAGCTTGATAATCTGAGGCACCAGGCCATTCAGATAGTCTCGATGAGGCTAGGCCGTGCTGAGCCACCTCTGAGAAAGGAGGTAGTGGAGTATATGCTCGACGTGGATTCACACATGTGGAGCATGCGAAAGAGTAAAGCCAACTTCTTCAGAATCATGGGCGTGTTGGGCCCTTTGATCGCCGTGGGGAAATGGTTTGATCAGATTTGCCACTGGAAAAACCCTTTGACTACAATACTAATCCACATCCTCTTTGTGATATTGGTTTTGTACCCCGAACTGATTCTCCCGACGATCTTTCTCTACCTCTTCTTGATCGGGGTTTGGTACTACAGATGGAGGCCGAGGCAGCCGCCCCACATGGACACGCGTCTCTCCCACGCGGAGACCGCCCACCCAGATGAGCTCGATGAGGAATTCGACACTTTCCCGACATCTCGGCCACCCGATATCATCAGGATGAGGTACGACCGTCTGAGGAGCGTCGCGGGGAGAGTACAGACGGTCGTGGGCGATTTGGCTACGCAGGGAGAGAGGCTGCAGTCGCTCTTGAGCTGGCGGGACCCGCGAGCCACCGCGCTGTTTGTCGTGTTCTGCCTGATCGCCGCCATCGTGCTCTACGTCACGCCGTTCCGTGTTGTAGCCTTTTTGACGGGCTTATATGTGCTAAGACATCCGAGGTTTCGCCATAAGCTCCCGTCGGTTCCGCTCAACTTCTTCAGGAGATTGCCCGCGCGAACCGATAGCATGTTGTGAGAGCAGGTATATCCGCTCCGTGTTCCGGTAAACAAGTATTGTTTACGTCTCCGTGGGATTCCGCGCCTCGTCAACTAGTATGCTGTTCTTGTTGGACTGTCTTGTTTTGTTATCATGTTTTTTTGTTGGTTCTTCAGTTTCTTTGTACTGCTTTCCTCTGTTAATTTGTGATGGTGCTGCTTTTGTTCGACTCGCATCGTATTTAAATCCTATGAGTAGATCATCTAGTATCGGTAGGCATGAACCTGTCTTTCTATTACTGTAACATAGTTTCCGCTGACATGCTGTAGTATGCTTGTTAGGCCATTTTCATGCTTCTTTTTGTTAGGTGTTTAAGGCTTCCGCTATTCAGCTTGTATGTTATGGAACTTCATCTTAAATCGTGCGATATTTCATGATTCCAGTTTAGCAGTCGCATTCGTCGATCATCACGGATGGAGTAGACTTTTGTATGCTGTAGTCTCGTAACTTCGCTTCCATGAAGTTCTTTTATTGGAATCTTTGATTTTTCTCTTGGCAAATTCTTTTTGTGTGATGTTCTTGTTATAGCAGAATTCGATACTCTGGTTCATTCCCACTTCCATTTTGTTTGCTTTTCTCATGAACTAACATCATTAGCCATATGATGGAATTGAATCAGAAACAGTTTTTCTTCTTGTGCCTCAAGTAGAAGATGATTTGGCATGTAAGTTCACTTATTGTGTAAGTTGCTGCAGTTGAGAGTAGTTCCAAATGCTGCAGTTAAATGTCCCTCTGTGCAGCTTCAGCTACAGCGGTTCGATCCGAGTATATCGAACTAATCGTGGTATTCCGGTACAGTTGTAACTGTATGCAACCAAACAGAAGATCCGTCGGGTGGTGCTAATCTAACTAGACCTTGGTTTGAAATTCGAGGATTCGTCGAGGCCCAAGCCCATAACCTTCTCACAGTTGCAATTTTCATCTGTTGAGTTTTATTTCCAGCTACATTACCAAATGCTTGGTTTGCATGGTAGTTCTATATTTTTTTTTTGTTTTTCCTCTTTAATCTAATACTAAATGAGGATCTTATTTAACACTGTTCCTTCCTATCTAATGATACCACATTAATACCCCCACTTTTGTTAACTATTTATTTTATTCTCAATTCTCAAAAAGAAGTGGGTATAAGCCAAGGATTTAAGTATCGTGGCGCGGGATTGTGTCCGAAACTTGCCGACATAGTGCATATCGGACCGTGCGATGCTTGTCAGTCATAAAAAAAAATATGTGCCGATATATAATGGCATGGAATATATATTTTCTTCAGCAATAAAATATTCTAACCGTTTAGTATGTTTCTTTATCAATTTTTTTTTACTTTATTGAAAAAATTATTTACTAATTTAAAGAATAAAGAGTTTTGAGTTATGTTATCGACACGGGGATTGTACTGTGCTGATACCTCGTTAGCACGATATGACACGGTGGATATAATCTGTGTTGATGAATGCTTAAAACCATTGGTATAAACTCTCTCTCTCTCTCTCTCTCTCTCTCTCCAAAAAAAAAATTAAAATAAACTAAAATCTTTGAACAAGTTTGTCACATGTTCCAGAGTCTTGATACCTACCTAATCCATTTACTTTTTCAAAAAAAATTATATATAAACTTTTAAGACAAATATTTGTGGGCCAAGCAACAAGGACTGAATAAATAATTCCACAAAAATATTTATTCTCCAAAACAAAACAAGGAAAGTAATAAACTGGTGACACTGACACATAGAATTGAGAACAGTGATTTGAAATTTGAGATGTTTGTGGCTGAGATTTAGGTTAAAATGTGTGGAGACACCACTCAACTATAATATACTCAGAAATAACCCCCTTAATTTAAATTTTTTTTTTTTTTTTTGTTGACATATTTTTAAGGTTAAAACAATTAATGGTTAGTAGCTAATACGGCCATTTTAATTTAACAAAATATTCAACTAAAGTATGTATCTTTTCGAATACTTTTAAATTTTATTGCGGCGTAATAAGTTACGGTATTTTAAGATATTTTTATTGTATTTTAATAACCCCGAAAAAAAGAAGTCAAAGAAGTGCCAATAAGAAAAAGAATTAAAGTTGCGGGGACTATTTTGAAATAGCGTATATTCGAGGGGTTCTCCATACATTTTTACCTTATAAGTTAATTTATTCACCCCCTAATATTTTAATTAATAATTATAGGGTCAATTTTGGAATATGTAACACATGCATGAAAGCTAAGCTTATGTATTTGAATATATATTTAATATGTTAAATAATTATTCTTGTATATATATTTTTTCATTCCTTTTGTTGTCACAAATGTCAAAGGGGTTAATTATACAAAGCATGAATTGGGCCTCTCTCCTTTTTTGTAAAAAAAAAATCAAAAATTATTGGAAGGTGTTTTCTTATAATAATTTTGATTTTATTCTTATTTTAGTACTATTATTATTATCATTATTATTAAACTTGCGTGTTACAATTGAATATGCATTTGTTAGGTTTCAGAAGCTACCTCTATGAGGGTTATTATTTATGGTTTGGTGTAGCAAAGAAATATTAGTTTTTGTTGATAAGGACATTTTTTTTTTGGCCCTTTCCTTTTTTCTTTTTTTTTTAATATTCATTGTCTAAAACATAAGAGATTATTCGATGGACCGCGGTCCATAGACCGGCGACGCCAAAACTCGATTTCCAGAGGCCTTAATTAATTAAACCTAAATATATTGCTCGTTAGATATGATCTACAATTTCTAATTAGTAGTTTGAGAATTGTTATTGTTTGAAAAACCCATTACTTATGCATTTATGTTGTGACCGTATAAGAAAAGGTATAAAATACCAAGGCATTTATCATTTATACTTGTGCGGCGACCATATTTTAATCATGGTTTTAGATATTTGACATAGATAAGGACACAAATAAAACCGCAACATTCACAGAGTCTTTACAGAATAGTTTGATTGTGCATCCTTCACCTCACCCCGATATTGACATCAGGTGCATGCACCCTCTCTCTCTATATATATATATATCAACTTAATGGTGTATGACTAATTTAACTTGTTTAATTGTGGCTTAGTCAAAGTAGCAAACCAGATAGATTTGGTGGGCCCATTTTTGGGATTCACTAAGCCAATGAGAGAGTTTTCTTTTTTTTTTTTTTTGAGAGAGATAGGTAGCACGCTACCCGCTTCATTTATTTTATTTAGAAATAAACTTAGCTGTGAATATAAATCAATTAGGATTCCAACTTGGGTCTCAGGTACCACGCTCCATGAGAAAGTTTTCTATTATATATAAAAAAAGGGTAAACTTCAGATGCTATCCCTGTGGTTTTGCACTTTCTCACTTTAGTACCTTATGGTTTAAAGTGTATTAAATTAGTGTCATGTGATTTTATTTTTATCTTTTTGTCGGTTTCTCCATTAATATTTTGTTAAATTATATACAAAACACTCCAGATACTCCACCTAGGTTTATTGAATATTCACTTTAGTACCCTTTAGTTTTAACTTTGTCATTGGTTTAACGAAAAAAATTAATGAAATCGATAATAAAAGGATAAAAATGAAACCACAGGACTCTAAATTTATACACTTTAAATCATGAGATATTAATAAAGTGAGAAAGTGTGAAACCACATGGATAATATTTGAAATTTTTTCTAAAAAAAAAAGAATAAATAGCTCAAAAATTTCTCTAGAAGCATCCAAAGTATGTAACTCTCAAGCACATTGTCACAATTTATGAACTAAAGACACGAATTAAAAACTTACCATTAGTTTGATAAGATGGGACTACTTTTTTTGATTTCCAAATTAATCACAGCTTATTTTAATAATTTATATGGTTTTCAGGTTAAAATAACACTTGACTTTTAAAGGTTTTCGCAAAAAAAAATACTAATCTCGTGCCACACGTCATTTTTGCCAATCACATCAAATTAATGACTAAATGGATTAGTTTAGTATACTTACGGAAGTTTAGGAGCCGTTAAATTATTTTTAATTATTTTTTTTTTAATAAAGAGATTTAATTAGTTATGTTATTTTTTTGAATTATAGATTTTTTTTTTTCAGCAATGCTTCGGTACACCATAATTAAGTATTAAAATCAAATTCTTAATTAGTAAAGGATATAGTTGGATTTTACATAAAGTAACCTATTGAACAAGTTACGGATATCATATTGAAAAAAAAATTAGTAGTATATACTAAATTTGTTAGCATCCTATAATATTAAGTATTTTATTTAGTTTTGTTACTTACCAAATTAGAGAATACCTAATTTGTTCAGTATCCAACTCAAAAAAAAAAATATTGAATTTAAAGTTAAGTTTTGAAGTTGGTATTGTAATGTCAAATTTTAATTTCAAAAATTTATATTAAAATTTTAAATTTTGAATCTACATTGTACTTTTAATTTGAAAGCTAAATTTTAATTTTTGATTTAAATTACT
The DNA here is from genome assembly GCF_001540865.1 of Ananas comosus. Taxonomy (NCBI): domain Eukaryota; kingdom Viridiplantae; phylum Streptophyta; class Magnoliopsida; order Poales; family Bromeliaceae; genus Ananas; species Ananas comosus. Next base: position 11,513,020 of record NC_033634.1, on the reverse strand, counting down.
TAAAATTTTGAATTTGAAAAGAAAGTTTTATTTTAAATTTGTGTTTTATATTTAAAAGTTGAAGTTGATTTATAATTAAATTTTTTATGTTGCTTTACATAAAATTTACAGTTTAGTTGTAATTTGAATTTCAACTATTGTTGTAGGTATTTGAGAAGGTTATAGTATTCGTAGTTTGATAAAACCGATTTTGTAGACCAAAATATTTTTTTTAAGATCAAAATATATACCCTTTTTAAATAAGTACATGGTGAATGATATTTATACCTGAATAGTAGGTCGCCTGTAAAATCATATTACATTTTAATCATCTATATATTTACAAAAATAAATAATTAACATTTACATAATATATTAAAGTATTATTATTATTATTATTATTATTTTTTGATTCCGCCTAGCACATATTCACACTTTGGTCCTCGTTAGGGCAAGGAGTGCGGGGCCCACTCTTGTGTACCCTCAAAAAAAAAAAAAAAAAAAAAAAAGGAACCGTGTTTTTCAACACACGTGGCAAGATGTGATAGGATGGACAAACGTAACGATGACGTCATCATCTGTCAGAGTATAAGATCTCTTGTGGTTGGTGGTGTTAAAGAAAAAAAGGGAAAACTTCAAAAACCCCCCTGTAGTTTCGTGCATTCTTACTTTAGTACCCTGTGGTTTAAAACGTATCAATTTGCCTCTCTGTGGTTTCATTTTTATTTTTTCGGAAGCTTTTTCGTTAATATTTCGTTAAATTATATACAAAAAACTTCAGATAACCATCTATGTTTATCGAATATTCACTTTAGTATCCTTTAATTTTAACTTTGTCACTGATTTAAGAAAAAAATAATAATAAAATTGATAACAAAAAGAGAAAAACGAAACCACAGGGGGGCAAATTGATACGTTTTAAACCACAGGATACTAAAGCGAGAAAGCATGAAACCACAGGATACTAAAGCGAGAAAGCATGAAACCACAGGGGGGTTTTTTTGAAGTTTTCCCCTAAAAAAGAAAAAAGAAAAAAAAAACCTAATGATTTTCACTTCTAATTAACTAAAATTTGTACAATTAAAGCCTGGTTAGTATAATATTTAAAAGAGTAATATTATGTCCTTTCCCATTTAGTTGCAAGTAAATTAATGAGATTAATCCAATGCTCCAAGTTGATGATTTGAATATTATACGGAGTATATATATATACGAAATTTTTTTTTACATATATATCTTTGCCGATCATGTAACATATACAAATACGTACCAACTTTATATATATATAGAGCTACATATATAAATATGTATTTGTACAACTGTCCAAATTCAAATATGTTGGTTCAGTAATCGGTATTACTGTATTTTAATGACTTAATTATATCATGTTCGTGTAATGTGATGTGGCAATCAAATTAAGTTAATTGCTATACTTTTTGCCTCCAATTAATTAATGATTAGTGGGAAAATTAGAGGAGAAGTTGTTAATTATTGACTATATATATAGAGAGAGAGAGAGAGTTTCATTTAAATATTGCTATGTCATTTTCCCCTTAGTCAATTTAATTAATTAGGTAACCCCTTGGCAAAAACAAAGAAAGATACAAAACCCATCCAAATGCTAGCTTTAATTATATTATCTCCTTCTAGTAATCACTTATTACTTTATGATAATTAATAATTAATGTCAAGTTATGTACCCTATATATACATATGAAGGTCAATATATAGTTTAGGTGTATATGATGCTTTTTTAACTTAAGTGTACATATTTGGTTAACTTATAATCATGTCACCTTCTAGGGTTCTTCTTCTACTACATATATTTTGAGTGTTGTGGTTGAGTTGGATCGAAGAACGTAATTGAAGGCCATAATCCTCATTACAGTAATCTATTGTTGACATAATTTACTTTTTAACAGGAGAAATTAATGAGAATGCGATCGATTTCCTACATTCTATTCGAAAGAGCAAAGTGTTTAAACTACGAACTTGCGTATGATGTGATCTTCATCGATCGTCCTCATATCCCTCATGTATCTCACGGTCGCCTTTAGCTTTGTCGGTTTTTCTCTCGGTTGGTTACTTTGTCAGGCAGCAAGCACGAGTACCACGCTGCGTGCGTATGGCTATCGGCGTGAATGACAGACACGTACGTACGTTCGTTCGTGCCAGTACTGCTGCCGTTGTCGCGACATGAACTACATAGTAACCAAGTGTGAGCCTTCGGAAGGAGATGGTCTCTACACCCTTGCATGCATGTAGGCACGTAGCCAAGGGGCATTTCTAAAAGTCATTTTGCAAGAAAAATCCGGGTTTAGTCAGGTTAATTACCATGGTAATTATTAATTAAACAAGATTAATTGTCGCTTGTATTTACCATTCTGATCGAGTGTCTGTGGAGGGTAATCTTACCCACATACGACACGAGAAATTTCGTGCCTGGACCTAGTTTACCATGTCATCTACTGACGATCAATTCACTTAAAGCGTATAGATACAGTGCCCATGGGTCTCGATTGTGACTCGGTCCAACCAGCCTCATGCCACTTCGAACATGACTGGCCCACCTAATTTCACGCCATTTCGAACATGACTTAGCCCAACATGGCCTTCGACTATAGGCCAGGATGCTAGTCCATTTAAGCCAACACTACTGACGATTGATTGAGCTGATTAAAATGCAACACATACACACGAACGGACGAGGGAGCTAGCCCTATTATTTCCCTATATTCTCTCCAAAGAGATTAATGATGTAACTACAATATACTTTAGGGGCATATGGAACCTTTTTAGACTACAATTGTGAAAATGAATTTGTAGGGCCCACCATGCATATATATATATATGTGTGTGTTCTCGAATTTCTTCGATTTCTTATTTAACATGCATGTAAAATAGTTGCAGCTGTACATAACATTAATTTTCTCTTAATCTTAATCTCCATCTCCATCGAGGCAAGTAGTACGGCTATTGCGACCAAGTCCATAGGCCAGGTCCATACAATAACAATTGTATCCTCCACCCTAAAGAAAAAGAACAAGCTATATACTAATTAAGAAAAGGAAATAGATGAACAAAAAAAAAAGAGAAAAAGAATAGAAAAGTGATTATGTAAGTAGATGGATAACTTGTTGCGGCTCCTCTTGGTCAGAGGGAGGGTTGAGGAAGGGTTCGGAAGGATCGACACGTCGAACAGAAGAAAGGAGGCGGCTCTTTATAGCTTTTAATTGCGATTTTAGACGCAAATATAGATGGAGTGTAACGGAAATCGGGTTCGCCATTAATGGCCGCTTCTATCTCTCATGAAGGAGATCAACAAGGATTATTGAAGGAGAAAGCGAAAGCGATCGTCGAGTTGTTGCAGAGAGCAGCAGCAGCAGCAGTAGTTGTAGTAGTAGTTGCATGGGAGATAATTGTAGAGGGAGCTCAAAGGAAGGGGAACAACAACAACAACAACAACAACAACAACAACTGCTACAACAACAAGTACTCCATAGTTGTTGTTCTTCTTCTTCCGGGATGATCGGTCCCTCTTCGTCCATGTACGGTAACACCGATTGAGCGAGACTGGATTGGATAGAAGTTAATTTATTGCTTACCCTAGATTAGAGAAGAAACCCATGAGTTAGATTTTCTTTCTGATTCTAGCTAGATCATGACTTGTGGTGGTGTTTTTGATGGATAATAGATCATCAAGGTATGGTCATGGGAAAAAAGCAGTGTCGCAATCGACACGATAGAATTCGACATATTGTTTTCAAAGTAGTCTCCAAGACCTATTTTGATACTTGTTCTCCTTTCCTTTCCTCTCCTTTTCTTTCTTTCCCCTTTCTTTTTTGGCACTTACACAAGAGAGATCTAGAGAGAGAGGGTAGAGGAAGAATTAAAAGAACAAATACTAGGCCATATTGTTTTCCTGAGAAAATTTTAAGGAGTCCCCTTGAATTGTAGGGATTAGATTTAGTATATATTTGCTCAACCAAATTGTAGGGTTCTTAACTATTTGTATAATTTCCTCATGATTCTTAATTTCTTTTTAATTTCCTCTTATATACTCTAACAAAATCAGGAGCAAGGATTCAGGAGCGTATGATTTGGCGGAATTGGATCAAGCCCTCTTCTTCTACCTGGATGGCAATGATCAATCATCACTTGTTCAAGCGCAACGGCGTACGCCTCTCTCTCTCTCTCTCTCTCTCTCTCTCTCTCTAGAACAGTAGTGTTGGTTCTTAATTTTCCACAATTAATTCTTAAGGCATGCATATCTTCTTGTAACTTTTTTTTTTTTTTTAATCTGGATTTCTAATTAAATTGTTCTTTAAACTAGTTGTTCTAAAAAGAAGGTGCAATTAATTAATTGTTCTTCAAACTTAATTTCCTTTTTAACCCAACTCTTATCTACTCTATTGCCCCCACAACATGCACTTATATATAAAGGAGGTGCAAACTAATATGTATACTTTTGTTATTGAGTAAAAGTTTGTTACATGAGTACATGTTTATATATTAGCATGCTGTATTAATTTGAGGTATATATATATATATATATATACATATATATATATATATATATATTTATTTATTTATTTATAAATATAATTAGTTGCATATATATTGCACCTTGAGGAGAGCTAATGATGTTCATGTGTTGCAGAGACTTTGAATATTTTCCCTTCTGAGCCCATGCATGTAGAAGATCCATCGTCAAAGGTACTGACCACATGTTACATTATTTCTAAAACTTTTTATTAATTCAACACCCCCCATTAATTTCTAATTGTGGCTCATTTCCTTTGTTCCTTGCACTTGCTTTAATTTACGACCATCTAGAAATTCTTTTTCTTTTTCTTTTTTCCTATGTATTAATTAAAATAAAAAAATGTAGTGTTCTTAACTTCTTATATATATATATGTGTGTGTGTGTAGGGTGCTATGACTATGATCCCAGATGGAGGCTCTTCTAAGAAACCATTAAACAAGCCTATGGAATTAACAGGCAAAGAGAAAAGTGATCCCTCAATCCCCCATCCTGATGACCAAAGAAAAGAGATAACCAAAACATCAATCAAGGTCTCTCTCTCTCTCTCTCTCTCTCTCTCTCTTTATTATTACTATTACTACAAGAACTACCTTTTATTATTATGTTTATTTTTATTTTTAATTATTGTTGTTCTTTTAAATGGTGGGAAGCAGAGGGGAGGAAATGGAAAGGGCACAACAACATCTAGTTCAGAGCATGAAGGTCCCAAGACACCTGATCCCAAAGTGAGTAGCACTGCTAATTAATATATACAAACAATATGCATGTATTAATTAATCTCCTATTTATGTTTTTTTTTCTCTTTTATAATAAAAAGATGATAATAATGAAAAAAGAAAATTGTTGCAGCTTAATATAAAAAAAAACTCCTTGTGATCTTCTAATGGCATGGTTTAATTAATCTGACTCATTCTCATCTTGTGTATGTGCAGATACTAAGAAGGCTTGCACAGAATAGAGAGGCAGCAAGGAAAAGCAGGCTTAGGAAGAAGGTCCATTAATTAGTTAATTAATTAATTAATTAATTAGTTAATTAATTAGTCAACAATATTTACCAAAAGAGACATGCACATACACTTTATTCTTGTGTGTTTTGATGTTTTCAACATGCATACATATATATGTATATTTATTTGTCATTTTTCCTTAGTTTTATATATATATATATATATATAGAGAGAGAGAGAGAGAGAGAGAGAGAGTGAGAGAGAGAGAGTAGGGCTACTATACTCTTATGAGTATAGAGCCCTTCGTACTCATAAATTATTTTCGATGTTGGGGCTTCCGAATTAACGATCCACACTGTTAAACATGATTTAGAGTATTT
>NC_033634.1:11501654-11505551 GCF_001540865.1 Ananas comosus | reverse complement strand
GATTTATATATATATATATATATATATATATATATATATATATATATATATATATATATATATATATATATATATGTATATGTAGTTACGTTTCGGGGTATATATAAAAAGGAAAAAAGGAAAAGAGGAAAAAAAGAAGAAGGAGAAGTTATATATGAAGAATAAATGTGGTAGAGTAGGTGGAGGTATGGGGGGTTAGATACATGATGGAGATGGTTTTCCAATAATGGGGGGGTTGTGGTCTTGGATTCAAATATTCTATAAAAAGTTGAGTTGGCTCCTATTTGGAATAGGAATTATAGAATCAAACTAACCTCAGATATGAAGTATGGGATGAGCTTTGCATACGTACCTGATCTCTCTCTCTCTAAACTGCGTTTGATTTCTTCCTTATTTCCGGCGTATTTTTGTGGGTTTTTTTTTTTTTCACTTTTTCTTTTTTTTTTTGATTTTTCATATTGACTAGACCAACAATATATAGTTTCATATATATGACTTCTTTTCTTTCTGAATGCGACACTTCATTTAATTGAAAGAAGAACATATATTTATGATGTGAAATAACTGTTCGTCTTTAAAAGTTAAGTCGGGATATTATAACTCCAATATCATATGAAATAACTACTTGTCACCAAATTCAACATATAACAAATATATATATATATATATATATATATAGAGAGAGAGAGAGAGAGAGAGAGAGAGAGAATGAGAATTCAACTAAGATACTAAAGATACTATTGATAGCACATACTTTTCACTTTTTCACCATTGGTTTATAACTATTACTCCAACTACCCGCTCAACTCTAGGCATCCAACAGGCATAAAGTGAATAATATCATATTATTAATAGTATTACAGCACAACTCTCTCTCTCTCTCATTGTACACATAGAGAGAAAAATATCATCGTATAATCCACAATTATGTGCATGTTGACACTTTATGTGGAATATAAATATGGATACTAATCCGGGAAACGTTCCCATATAGACAATTCATTTAAAGATATAGTAATAATATAATATAATAGTTATATATATATATGTAATATAATATTAGTTACGTTGGTATATATAAAAAGAAAAAAGAAAAGAGGCAAAAAAGAAGAGAGACAGATATATAAGATAAATTGAGAGAGTGAGATGGTAATACGAATCGATGGAGGGAGTTCAATAATGGGTTAGTCTTGGGGAATCAAATATCATAAAGTTGATTGGCTATTGGAAATAAATAAAATCAAAGCTACACCTCAATTAATAATTGGAACCATTAAACAAGCCCATGGAATTAACAGGCAAAGAGAAAAGTGATCCCTCAATCCCCCATCCTGATGACCGAAGGAAAGAGATAACCAAAACATCAATCAAGGTCTCTCTCTCTCTCTCTCTCTCTCTCTCTCTCTCTCTTTATTATTACTATTACTACAAGAACTACCTTTTATTAATATTTTTATTTTTATTTTTAATTATTGTTGTTCTTTTAATTGGTAGGAAGCAGAGGGGAGGAAATGGAAAGGGCACAACAACATCTAGTTCAGAGCATGAAGGTCCTTCTTCTCTTTCTCCTTCTGTGAGTAGCACTACTAATTAATATATACAAACAATATGCATGTATTAATTAATCTCCTATTTATGTTTTTTTTTCTCTTTTATAATAAAAAGATGATAATAATGAAAAAAGAAAATTGTTGCAGCTTAATATAAAAAAAAACTCCTTGTGATCTTCTAATGGCATGGTTTAATTAATCTGACTCATTCTCATCTTGTGTATGTGCAGATACTAAGAAGGCTTGCACAGAATAGAGAGGCAGCAAGAAAAAGCAGGCTTAGGAAGAAGGTCCATTAATTAGTTAATTAATTAATTAATTAGTTAGTTAATTAATTAGTCAACAATATTTACCAAAAGAGACATGCACATACACTTTATTCTTGTGTGTTTTGATGTTTTCATACATGCATACATATATATGTATATTTATTTGTCATTTTTCCTTAGTTTTATATATATATATATATATATAAATTTCTCATTTCTCACTTTACATGTATATATATATGTATGTATATTCAACAGGCCTACATTCAACAGCTAGAGTCAAGTAGGGTTAGGTTAATCCAGCTTGAACAAGATCTCCAAAGAGCAAGATCTACTCAGGTACACATTATATGTATAATAATATATATTATTGGATTTTAACTTTCAAACAAATATGTATACATACATGCATACATACGTGTATATATAAAGTACTCATAGTTTTTCTTTTTCCCCCTTATGCATGCATGCATGCATGCATGCTTTATATATGATCATAACCTGATAAAAGAATAATCAATCGATCAACATTGTCTTCATGGATTAGGGCACGCTCTTGAGCGGCATAGCGGCCGTCGTCGGAGACCAAGGACTTGCAAATAGTACTAGTAGTTGCACCGGCACCAGCTCAGGTACGACTTTAAGTAATTAAAACCCTAAAAGAAGCTCAATCGATGCGATGCGATCGACCGGATCGTATTACGATCGAATCAATCAATCCTTTGGTCAATAATTTTTGTCGGTCGTCGATCGATCAGAGGCGGCGATGTTCGACGTGGAGTACAGGAGATGGCTGGAGGAGCATCACAAGCTGATGCTTCAGCTGCGGGCTGCGGTGGAATCGAACTTGGCGGACGGGCAGATGCAGATGTTCGTCGAGGCTGCGGTCTCGCACTACGACGTGCTGATGGGCCTGAAAGGCGTCATCGTCAGAGCGGACGCCTTCCACCTCATGTCGGGCACGTGGAAGACCCCCGCCGAGCGCTGCTTCGTTTGGATCGGCGACTTCCGCCCCTCCGAGCTCATCAAGGTTCATATTACGTACCCTCATGCATCCATCTTTTCATTTATATACTAAAATATATATTTCAAGAACAAAAAGAAAAAAAAAAATGAAGATGTTCAAATATATGCTTGCATGCAACTGTTACTTTAAAAAAAAAAAAAAGATGAAGAAGAAGATAATTTTAAACTAGATTTTAAGTTTATTTGGAAGACCCTTTATACTCTTTTAAGTTTATATAAAACCAAATTCGAAATCATACACACCTTATCCGTCCTAGAACACGATCACCCCAGCAAGAAGAAGAAATTTATAAGCTTAATTTATTTCTCTCGTTTAAGTGTAATAAATTAAGTTACAATCTCATATATATGAAAGGTCATGTAGGGGTCCTCCAAATCCTTATATAATTAAATACATATATATATATATATATATGATGTCTTTCTCAGTGAAAAGAAAAAAAAAAAAAAGAAAAAAAAGAGAAGAAGAAAAAGCTATATGGACATATATAAAAAAGGAAGAGGAGTAAATTTCCCAATTAATCAGCCTCAGTTCATTCATCAAGTGCAACTCTTAAATAGCTCTAGCTCAATAAATACGATATAAGAAAAAGTATAACATGAAGTACAATCCTAGTACCAAGTTTCTCATGTTATTAATTTGGAGCTTAGAATTAGTCAAAAGTAAAAAAATATACAGATTTATGAAAAAATAGGACTCTTATGAACAAGTTGGTCTTAACCGCGACTCTTACGGGAGTTGATATATCGATCGAGCAAGCGGTCCCCTTGTGACAAGTAATTAGGGATTGCTATCGACGAAATTCGCGGTCGTAGAGTCAATTACTTTGTAGATTGTTACACGTATAGAGAGAAAAGCATCGATCGGTATAATCCGACAAGTTATGTTGGCATTGGTTGAACACTTTAGGTGGTGATAAATGATGGATTAGCTAATCCGGTGAAAGGTCCCAGTTGATAGAATCATATATTCATTTATATATATATATATATATATATATATATATATATATATATATATATATATATATATATATATATATATATACATA